>NC_085877.1:29677264-29679764 GCF_034702125.1 Engraulis encrasicolus | reverse complement strand
GGAACTATGACTCCTTCGGAGGCTGGATAACCTGTCGCGCCACGACATGTCACAAAAGGCTGTGCAGTCCCGTGCACTGCACTGCACTGCTGTAACCCACCCATCCCCCACAGACAAACATTCATGTTCTGAAAAGTTCAACACGTTCTGAACATTTTAGCCGCTTTGCATTAAGTTTTCGAGCAGACCCTTGTCCACGGTGACGCAACATCGAAAGTGAAACGCAGAGACTGTTCACAAATAACTGAATAAAGATTTCATTTAAAAAAAACCCACAGCATTTCTATGAAAATGTGCTGGGTGACCACACTGCCTATGCCTATCCAGATGCACGTATAGCAACAATGAGAAAGAGAGGGAGAGACGGAGAGAGAGAGCGATTAGCGCGTATCTGTGTGTGTGTGTGTGTGTGTGTGTGTGTGTGTGTGTGTGTGTGTGTGTGTGTGTGTGTGTGTGTGTGTGTGTGTCGGGGAACATTTGACAGACGACAGACAAGTTGAGGCTTACTGATCGTAGCCTATTACAGCAAATCGAACATGCGCTTTATGAACACACTAGCCTGAGGGCAAACATCTTCTTGGCACTATTGAGATAACCAGGCCATGCCATGAATTCAACTACCTGGGCCCACACTAAAATACTGACAGACTACAATTGCTTGGATCTACAGTGGGTTTCGTGGGTCCGGGGGGATGGGTGGTGATGGCACGCTTGATGTAGGCTATTTTTCCCCACCCCATGCATGCACGCGGACACACAGGGTCGGGACATTCACCCAATGAATGACTGAGTGCGGCTAAATATGCCTGTTGCATATCGTAGCCTAATTATTCACACATCACGTCAAGTCACAAATTAGTAGTCTCTTGCAGTCGACCTATGCCAAATTAATGTCCTCCCTGTAAGGCTGCACTAATTCAAACAGGTAGAGGAGTCGGCGTAGCCTATAGCCAAAGTCTATAAAATGTAGCCTATTTTTTGTAATTTCCAATTATCTAGGCTATGTTTACGATAATGATTTGTTGCGCTACGACGGTGCTCAAGACAAGTTGGAACATAGTCATCTCAAGTGCTCCCATTTTATTTTGATCCTGCTTTAAGTCAATGGGCGAGAGGGACGGATGAAACGGGTGTTTCATTCGTCCCGACAGTGTCTACTGACACTAAAATCCCTTTTGCCTGTAAACCTGACAACTTTGACTTTTCATACTTTCGGATATGTTAAAGTTTTCGAGTAAATCGCAGTGTTTCATTCGTCCCGAGTTTCATGAGTCCCTGCTCTCCCCTACTGCCTAAACTGTAACAGTTGAATACGTCCTCTCCAAACAGTATGTGTGTGTGTGTGTGTGTGTGTGTGTGTGTGTGTGTGTGTGTGTGTGTGTGTGTGTGTGTGTGTGTGTGTGTGTGTGTGTGTGTGTGTGGGCGAGAGAGGGAGAGAGAGAGAGCGAGTGAGAGAGGCGCTTAATTCCCCGCAGAAAGAGCAAGGCGATGTCTCCAAATATTAGACAAATGCATCTTATTTTAGTTAAGTAGACATCAGGGATGTATTTTGCTTAATAGCAACGCCTACCTGATTGGTTCATATTGCTCTGAATAGCCACAGAAGGCTAGGCTATATTTTAATGGGTTTACGCGCGCGAGGTCATCTAACTGTGGTCACAGTCGCCAGGTGCTATTATGAGAGGAAAACTATAGCACGTTGGCAAACATTAAAGTCAGTTTAAGCCATGCATATGATGAACCAGTTTTCTTGTTTGAAAAAACACACTTCCCGGTGCGCAAGGTGCTTGCATTTCTGACTGACCCAGATGAAATCGCATGAGGAACTCCATGATTATGAGATGACATTGCATATATTTCCCAGCATATATTTTCCCCCTCTCTCTCTCCAAACCCAGTTGTACTTGGACTCACTTTTAACACCGCTGGCCTACCCAGGTGAATCGCAGCACACATTGTTTGCAGTGAGCCGTGCCGTGTGCGAGTGCTGTGCAACTTCATCCCTAACGTTTAACCTAGACTAGCGAGTGCAGTGTTGTAAATCACGTGGAATAAGTGCAGCGATTACCTGCGTAGCCTACTTAATTATGGAAGTGAGTGTCATTTGGACTGCCTATGGAATCAAGCCTACTGTCACCAAGCTCTTCCTGTCTCCCCAGCCTCGCAATGGATGGACACCTGGCCACCGCTCCTCCGCCTCCTTCGGAACGGATGACTGTGGGGGGGATCTCCAAGGAAATTTGGAATTTCGGACTTGTATAGATTTGGGGTGCCCCGGGACTCTTTTAGATTTCCGTTAGTTAATAAATATTATTTTAAAACTCAATATTTGTGTCTTGGCGTATTTGTGGTGTAGCCTACAGTACTCTCCAGGGTATTTGGTAACAAGGAGAGGTGTCGCTGGAAAAATGCGCACTTTCTCACCTGCGACACATAACCCGACAGTTGGTTACATTTAATTTGAGCACGAAAACAGCAATATCAGTCGCTTGCTAATTTT
>NC_085877.1:29669764-29672264 GCF_034702125.1 Engraulis encrasicolus | reverse complement strand
TTATCACTGGTCTCCTCATATAGAACAAAATTCCTCACTGCTGAATTTAAGTACACACACACATAGGGCCTACCTTAATGCACGGACGCATACACACGCGCACACACACACACACAAATGCACAGACGGGGGCATGCACGCACACACAGACACACAGACACACACACACACACACACACACACACACACACACACACACACACACACACACACACACACACACGCACAGACGCGTGCACGCACACACACACACACACACACGTTTATGTACACACACATTATTGCACTCACTCACTCAACACACACATATGCAGACAAATGTACACTGCCTCACTCAACACACACACACACATTCACACGCACACACATGCACACGCACACACACACACGCGCGCACACACAAACACACACACAACCATGGCCAGACGAATATTCAGATAAACACACAATGAGACACACACATATCCACACACACACACACACACACACACACAGTACAATCCACACACATACACACCCTCCGCCCTAATGCACAGTAGTAGGAACGGGATGTCTTGTCTTCTCCGCGGGTGACGAATGAGAATGTTGAAATGAGAAGCGGAGCTGCAGTGTGGTCTACACTCTGGCTAGAAAACCGCACTCGGGCAAAATATGCAGGACCTCCCAGCACAGGCAGAGGAAAAGAAAGACACAGACATAGACAGAGAGAAATGGGATTGAATTTGAGAAAAAAAGGTGCAAGAAAGAACGAAAGCAAACGTATATATAAAAAAGTATGTATTGAGAAATAGTGCGAAAGAGAGAAAAAGTGTAAGAAAGAAAGCACAGACAGAGCAAAAGAAAGACAGAGACAGAGAAAAGTAGAGTGAAAGAGAGAGGAATAGACTGTAAGAAAGAAAGAAAGTAAAAGAGAAAAAAAGCAAGAAAGAAAGAAAGAAAGAAAGAAAGAAAGAAAAAATGGCAGACAGAAAGAAAGAGAAAAGAAAACACTTCAATAGCTTCTGTAAGAGTAAAAAGAGGGGAAAAAACGCTATGGGTGTTTCCAGACTTCCAGAGCAGCATGCAGGTTAAGCTTGTCAAAGTGGACAGCAATCACTATACCTCCAGTATGTTGGTTCTTAAAACACTACTCACCAAGATTGGAATATTTCTATATTGAATATGAAAGGTGTATCATTAGCCATACCAGCTGTGGTCTTTTTTATGCGAGGTCTTCAATATTAAAGCTTAATGGACCAATCAAATCCCACGGTTTGAGAGCCAGTTCCCAAGCCTGTGTGTGGATTGGTTGCAGCCATTTTGTCTCGAGCAATTCCTCAGCGTGTTCCTTTTTCCGTGTCGGTATGCCGGAATGTCTTTTCCACACCGCACCATATACTGTAGAGACAGCTGGAATAATGTGAGGAGAAGTTGCCTTGCCTTTGAAGTAACCTGCCAATGTTTTCAAAATGAAAAAAAAAGCATGTAAAGATCGGTAACACTTTCGTCTTTAAGATACAGCTTCTTATAGTGTCCATGTTTTCCCACCATGGACAGAGGCCTACCAAACCTGGGCCCAGGGCTTTATTTCTGTAATGTATACCTGTTATATTTCCTTTTGTAAGCTCAATGGACCAACCATGGTTAGATAGCCCAAGTCCCAAGCAAGTGTGGTGGTTGGTCGAGCCATGATGTCTCGCCCAATTCCACGGTGTGTTCCCCCTTCTGAGTCAGAATGTCAGAATATTTTTGCAGAATTGGGTCATCAGTAGGCTTCACTACACGTATGGAGGAGGGACCTTTTCAGAGGACTTTAGTGCTGAGCCCGGCCAAAGCTGACAGTAGCCCTGTACATTACTGTATGTCAGCATAAAAACATGGTCTCTATCGTCTAGGTGCAGTTACACAGGTCCTCCCTCTCTCTCCCTTCTTGAAGAGAGTCCTATTTTTTCCAATTTTTTTGCCTTAATTCCTATAGCCGGTCCCTTTACAGTGCCCATGCTGCACCACCATATTATTATAAACTGATTTCAGAGGCATCCATCACAACTGTACCATGAATTCAGAAGTTGAAAGATGCCATTAAAGGTGGCGGTGGTATAGTGGCCGTCTTTGGTCAATCTATAAGTTGAAAGCGAGCCCTTGCATACACAGGTGATTTCCCCTTATTATTTCATCTGCCTGTTTGAAGATTTGTGTCTTCATTATGATCAGTTCACTTTGGTTGTAAACCTACTACAGAAGTACATTTTTATTACCAACATATTTACTTATGCCCTAATGCACCGTCCTGATCCCATGAAAATCAAACATCCAAACATCCCCTCTAAATTCGATACATTTATCAGTGTCCAAAGTGCCCTTTTAAAGAAGTCAGTTGGTGCACCCGTCCCGTCCATAAACGGGACTCACTGTCAATGGGGACCAGGCTCTCGAATCTGGTGTGGGTTATGTCCCAACTCCATCTCTCTCTCTCTCTCTCTCTCTCTCTCTCTCTCTTTCTCTCTCTCTCTCCACTCGT
>NC_085877.1:29659764-29662264 GCF_034702125.1 Engraulis encrasicolus | reverse complement strand
TCCCCAAATGCCCTGCTCCTTGCCAGTTACCATCTTAGATGTCAAAGGGTAATATTGACCTACTAAGCTGCTGAGATGGTCTGCAACAACTGATGAGAGGCGCAACTCAAGATAATGAAAGTGAATTTTCTAACTTTTAACTATACAATTTCTGTTAACATAAAATTGCATTTAAAGGAAGTAATATTGTTCACCTAGCTAGTACATAAGTTAAACAAAAACCCAAACTGTACCGTATTTACTGTATTTAACGTACCAGCTAACTGATGTCACTGCTCCAAACATACATGCACAAACAAATCCCCCTAATCTTTTTTTTTTTTTTTTTTACCTCCACCCTCACAGACACACACAGAGTAAAAGTAAATAAAAAAATGAGTATACACTTCTCTTCCTGCTTCTTTTATTTTGTGCTTCCTCGCTAAATGCCATTAGGATAAGATCTTTTGGGACCAGGCGAGCACAAATATTTACCAACTACCTCACCATTAGCAGACCACACGGCAAACCAAATGTTTACATGGGAATCCACATAATTTCTCTTGCTCGCTCGCTCGCTCTCTCTTTCTCTCTCTCTCTCTCTCTCTCTCTCTCTCTCTCTCTCTCTCTCTCTCTCTCTCTCTCTCTCTCTCTCTCTCTCTCTCTCTCTCTCTCTCTCTCGGTGTGCGTGTGTGTGTGTGTGTGTGTGTGTGTGTGTGTGTGTGTGTGTGTGTGTGTGTGTGTGTGTGTGTGTGCGTGTGTGTGTGTGTGTGTGTCGCTGTATGTGTGTATATGTGTCTGTCAGTAATGTGAGCACATATGGGGCACAAAAGGCCCCAGTGTTATTTTGTTGGTGGTCAATGGGAGGTCCCCAAAAGGAGAGAAAAATGAATGTGTCTGTGACTGTGTGTGTGTGTGTATGTGTGTGTGTGTGTGTGTGTGTAGGGTTCGAACTATGGGGGGACTTGGGGGATCCCGGACCCCCCTGAAACAGACATGAGATCCCCCGAAAGCATGATTCGGGAAATGTTGGAGGGTCTCTAAGATATTGGCAAAATATTTTTTATCGACATAGCAATCGTGTGTAACGGGAGGTAATTGCATATCCGAAGTATTGCATTTACATCTAAGATAAAATAAACCGATATGACAATGACCACATACTGCCAACATATACTGTAGCTTATACTTGCTTTAGTTTGTGTCTCCATAAGTTTCCCACAACTCTTATCATGTGTCAGTGGTTGTCCCTCTTTCGCATGGTTGTTTAGTTACAATTTATGTTGTGGCTGTAGCAGCAGGTTGACGAAGTGTTTTTTTTTATCATTCCGATGCATCTTCAGATCATGCAAGTGCGAGTGGTCAGCGTTAGCAATGGCTCTTTCCAGTGACTCAATGACTCTTTCCAGTTTTTAGATTTTTTTCAGAAAATAAAGTAAAAATCCTGAAGAACAGTGAGATTCTCAGTCAGAACAGTATATACAGGTGTGGGGTGTATTTCTCGAAATCACAGTTGCTGACTATGTTAGCTACTTTGTTGTTTGCAATGCCAACAACTACGCTTTCGAGAAACTCACCCCTGCTTTGAAGTCTGTGTATAATATGACCGGCTTCTCATGTCTTTTCAAAATCCACGGTCTGACACAAGCGTGAGAGCAAGCAGGTGTTGCAATTGTTTAGCCAGGCCGCGCCTCCTAGTGACACAACACCTTCAGAGTTGCTTCTAGTCAGGTCAAGAGCAATACAAATATCGTTTCTGTGCTCCAGAAAATCGGGACCTCCTCCCATTTTTGTCGGGAAGCGAACAACCAGTAGTAGACCAAGGGAGGCGGGTCAACCATGCCCTTTGGGAAATGTTAATTGTTATGCACTTGGTCAGACCAAGGCTTGAAGATATTTGAAAGTCGATGATAATCAGGCTAGCAATTGTTAGTGTTGCAATAGCATGATAACAATATGGTAGCCTCTTTTGTTGCCTGATTATAAATATCTTTTCTAGACTTGGTCTGACCAAGACCATTATGACTAACATTTTCCAAACGGCATTGTTGACCCGACTCCCTGAGTTAGCTACTGGTCAAGGATGGGAAAGGCTGTGCTGAAGCTTAAATCAAACCTTTTCTTAGTCCCAATAGAACATGTCTGCTAAACCATGTCACTGTCCTGAACACGCCTCTACCCAAGGCCGTTGGAGCTGCTCAAAGTTGATTGGTTCCCCACAAAGTGGGTGGAGTTCACGGTTTCTCTGGAGCTCAGAAACGATATTTGTATTGCTCCTAGACTGACTAGTATCATCGCTGAAGGTGCACTAGGAGGAAGTGGCCTGGCTACCTCGCAGTGATGCACGGGTCGACGAAAAAACAAGACACACCCGACCGCTTTTTTCCCTAGTCCGCCCGCTTGCCCTGCCCGCAAGAAATATTCATGAAAAAATATTGACCCGGCCCGCTTCCCGACCCGCCTTTGAAAATAGTAGCCGTGCGTCTTTATGAACACCCTAGCGTCATTGGCAAAGCACAAT
>NC_085877.1:29632264-29642264 GCF_034702125.1 Engraulis encrasicolus | reverse complement strand
CAAAGGGGTCAGTTGTCCTGGGCCCAGGGAGAGGTGGTGCCCATAATTGGGTTGTCGTTAAATTGTACGTATTGGGTGGGAACGGTGGTCTTCCAGATGGCTTTGTCCCGGGTCCAACCAAAGCTGTCAGCGTCTCTTCAGACAGATGCAAGTCCTGGACAACTGCCAAGTACTTGAAGCTGAACCGTAAAAATAGGGAAATAATTGAAAAAAATAAGGAGGAAAAGAAGAGGGAAGAGAAGTGAAAAGAGCTCTCTGCTTGTTGCTGAGAAAACATTCAATCCGTCATCCGCCCCAGAATTTTCTTTGGAAAACTTTTGTCGGTCTTCATCGGACAAGGCCCCCCCATGTCGTTAACACCCATAGGGATTTGGTATGGAAAATAGCTTTTGATTTTCACGTTCACGGTGTGAATGAAGGGAGATGGTTTTTTGCTGCTCCTAATGCTTTCCTTTTTTGCCGGCGTGCGTTTTAAAGCCCTTGTGCATACAATCTTCTGGCAGGAGATTACAGCATTTTTATACAGCAGGCCTGTATGTGTGTGTGTGTGTGTGTGTGTGTGTGTGTGTGTGTGTGTGTGTGTGTGTGTGTGTGTGTGTGTGTGTGTGTGTGTGTGTGTGTGTGTGTGTGTGTGTGTGTGTGTGTCCCTCCCCTAGGTCCTTGTGCCAGAGCCCTTGACAGGACAAATTCTGAAAAACATCGTACAAGAATTCCTGCCATCTAAACTCGTCTTAACAAAGTACTGGCTCGTGTCAAAATGCCAACACTTTTGTCTGGGTACTGCATCAGTCAATGTAGGGTTGTTGAAAAGGCTGAGCCTATTATGATTGTCAAACATTTTAAAAAGAAGCTCAACAGCGAACAGAAAAAAAGCAAAACCATTTCCCTCCACTATGCAATTATGCATTATGCAAGTAACACTTGTCACTGACATAGTGTTGCTTGCACGCAACTAAAATTTCTCTGTTTGTGCCTCCAAACACATAGGAACTGTTTTTTTTTCAGAATATGCTTTGAAGAAAAACACTGTATTAGATAGGATAATGGCAAAAGAGCATACCATCAATACTTTACAAGATCAGCTTTTTGTTGAGCCAATGTATAGAACCCATGACAAATATTTCTGCAGTCGATGTTTTGCAAAAACAAACAAAACAGCAAAGTTCTGGCAGACTGACAAAGCATTGCTTGCATGCTACTTAAAATTCTCTGCACACATAGAAACTTTTTTTTTTCAAATTTTACTCCTTAATTTCTATTACTTAATTACTATTACTTTATTTCTATTGTACTATAACTATTACTATTTTATTTCATTTGCACTATTACTGAGTACGGTGAAGAATCTGGAAATGACCACGGGTCGAAATCAAACCCGGGTCCATGATTTTATTGGTATGGTGCTTTAATCTACTATTCTTTGACTTTTGTCACATGCTGTGAAGAAAAATAAATAAATGTAATTGATAGGATAATGGGAAGACATCATATTGCTAATGCTTAAAGGCCAACTTCCGATAAAACTCAGTTTTACTCACTCCTTTCGAAGATCGGACGGTCACCCCAAGTTAAACTCACTTGCAAGGCTCTCATAGCGGTGCGTCAACTCTCCTGGCTGTGTTTCCCGGTGTTTCCCAATTTACATAAATAATGCAGAGAAACGAGCGAATCACGAAAGCCTTTCTGTGTTTCGTCACGTCGAAAGAAGGCGTTGCCCACAAAGGTTTATATCGACCCATTTATCTAAAAACATGTTGAGTAATTTTTTTCTGCTTGTTTTCAAAACAAGCAACGTCTGGTGGCCCGAAACATAGCTTAGCTTAGCTATCAGCTGGTTGCTACTCTCAGGTACACACACAGCACAAAGCCTCATACATAAAGCCAGCTCACTCTGGTTGCTCCGTGCCTGCAGCTCGCCTAGGGGTCGCTGTCGAAAGAGCACAGCCCTGAATGGAGCCTGCACGCCTCCGTTGGCGCCCCTATAGTGCAGTACCACCCGGGGAAGTGGCGACTCTGTTTCCCATTACATTCTCTCCAAGAACTGGAGGACTGAGCCAATCAGAGACGCGTTTCTTCGAGAGCAGGAGGAGTGAGCCAATCAGAGACGCATTTCCACGAGAAACACGGAACACTCTCTCGTTTCTCCACAAGCCACCTTGCCAGCTTGCAAAAACGTCTTGAAACAAAGCAACCAGAACGTTTTTTAAAACAGGACCAACGCGTAACACATTCAATAACAATGGGGAACACGGCAATATTAATTAAATGACGTTGAGAGGCCATCTTTAACGAGATCAGCCTTTGTGAATGTAAATAACCTATGACATACACTAAATGCCTGTGTCTGATGTCTTTTTTGCACATGTTTTACAGCAACAGCTGCCTACAGATGTCCTGAGTTGTCTGCAGTCTATTACCTAGGGTGCATTCTACTTGCGTCTTCCACTTGTGCTTGTGGCCTCGTACCAGGAAGTAACATGTCATGACGATATCACTGACAACAGCATTATATTTAAATCTATATCTATATCTATAATCTATATCTCGCAAAAGCTCAATTGTAAAGTAATTTTCTCATTTGCAAACTGGATGGTGAATGAAGAATAGTCCCCCAAAAATTGTTTTGTCTAGGCTGAAAGCGGGGAAACGTTGTTGTATTCCACGGAGGTGGGGACAGAAGGCGGGGTGAGGCCACAAGCACAAGTGGAGTACGCAAGGTAGTATATTGGAATGCATCCCTTGTCTCGCACAAAAACTTCAGCAACATTCTCTTCATTCACTTCCATCCAAAGTCTGGGCAAAATGTGATCCAAGGCCTGGAAGTAGAAGGGTGCGAGCGCTCTTATTCTTTATGGCATCAGCTTTTGCCAATGTACATAACCGATGATGAAGATGTCCGCGGTCGATGTCTCTCTTATCATGTTTTACAGCAACAGCTGTGTGTCCTGAGCTGTATTGTTGTTATAAGACACCCCGCTGTTTTCTCTGATAGCTTTACTGCTACACCGTAAATTTAGCATTTATTAATTCCAAACTTGTGCTGTCTTAATTCTGGCAGGACCAGCCAGAACAGTGTTAAACTCGACTATGTATGTGTTGAATTAACTCTGCAAAATTTGGTGTGTGGGCCTACCTCTATGGGGAGATGACCCAGGTTATAATGAATTGTGTTCTATACTGTATTATGGTATTAGTCATCATTCTTACATACAGCAGGCCTGTGTGTGTGTGTGTGCATTTGATAATACCAAAATGCTTTCTAAATTCTAGGAGGACCAACCAACCAGAAGAGTGTTAAAGGGGCATTCCACCGGTGGAGACATGAATATGTTACTGAAAGTGGGTCATATGTATAGTAGAATAGTAACATACATTTCTAATTTGGTGCCTTCTTGGCCAAGAAAAGGCAGAAAATGACTTTTTAGTGCTTGTGGATTTGTGACAACAATCCCCATAATGCACTGCAATGCTCAAGTTCCACAGGCCACACCCAGTTATTTGGGACTCTATGCATCATTCCTCCCTCAGCTTGCAGGAAGTGTTGCCAGATTGGGCTGTTTCCCGCCCAATTGGGCTGCTTAGGATGGTCGTGTGCAGGTAAAAATGGCATTTAGCAGAAAAACCTGCCCAATTTTAGCCATAGAAATCAATAGAATTGGGCGGGATTTTGAGCTTCTAGGCTGGTTTTGAGCATTTTTTGGGCTGGAAATCATCAGCCTCATCTGGCAACCCTGCTTGCAGGTGCATCACAGTGGGACAGACATCACTGGAAAGGAGAAGCTGGAGCACTTTAGACTTTATTTTGTGCACACACGCGACCAACGTTTCTGTGTTGCTACACCTTCTTCAGAGTCAAATGATAGCAAGAGAGAGACACACATTTCAAGACTTGACATTCACAGGTGATCCTACTTGGTTTGGCTAAATTGGTCTGATCTCATTGCAGGTAATTGACCCCATCCCCCAACACCAGGACAAGATTGTAGACAATTAAACAGCTTGCCAACTTCCCAAAACAAAATAAAAAAGTGAAAAAAAAACAATACACAAAGAACATTGTCAATAAAACCACAGCTACAATTATTAGAAGACCACAGCCGCGATGCTGGAACAATGTTACAGAGAGCAAGACATATTGTGTTCCTCATTTATGCCCTGAGGCTCCACTGAATTTAGAGTATGAATCCAAAATGCCTTTCCACAAAGCCTCTCTGTCTTATTGTCTGCAATCTTGTCCTGGTGTTGGGGGGTGGGGTCAATTACCTGCAATGAGATGAGACCAATTTAGCCAAACCAAGTGGGATCACCTGTGAATGTCAAGTCCTGAAATGTGTGTCTCTCTCTTGCTATCATTTGACTCTGAAGAAGGTAGCAACACCGAAACGTTGGTCGGGTGTGTGCACAAAATAAAGTCTTGAAAACTAAGCTGCAGTGTGCTCCAGCTTCTCCTTTCCAGCTATGCCAGTGACTTACTGGCAGTGTTGCCAGATGAGGCTGATGATTTCCAGCCCAAAAAAATGCTCAAAATCCACCTGGAAGCACTAAATCCCGCCCAATTCTATTGATGTCGATGGGAAAAATTGGGCGAGTTTTCCTGTAAAATGCCATTTTTACCCGCAGACGGCCATCCCAAGCAGCCCAATTGGGTGGGAAACAGCCCAATCTGGCAACACTGCTTACTGGAGCCTCAATGCCAGTGATTTCAAAAACACTGGGACACTGATCTGTGATTGGTCTGTTAGAGAATTAGGTCCAACCCCCTATGGGCGGGGTTGAAAAGGTGGGAAAAAGGCTTGTAGTCTCAACAGAAATCCACCTCTCTTACACTTCCTATGTCGATGATGCAAAATGACCATTTTTACATCATTTACAGAGGAAGTGTACAGTAAAAGTGACGATCAAGAACCTACGTGAAGGACATGACATGTCACAGCAGACAAAATAGTAACAGGAAACCTCTTCGCCCCTATCTTACTCCACGTAGCGTGTGCGTCTTCTTAGTTATCCATATTATGCTCCTTGCTAGCCCATGCTGCAAATGTAATCCTTGGCGAACAATGCAGTGACAAACTTCATCATTTTATGTTCAACATTCAAGACAGCCTCAAAGGCATGCTAAAACATGGCCTACACTACAACAAAAGACCATGCGTTCACTGACAACTGTTGATTTGGCGCTTATTAAGAAAGCAAGTTGACTCGGCATCCCTGCTCGGCTGACTCGGAGTGAACGTCCACTGGTACCCACTGTCACTGGTAACTGGCGCGTGCATACAGCCAATAATAATCACTCGCACGAGTAGCCTACCAACATTTTCATTTATGCATATTCAATTACTTATTTTTTAATAACAAAACTGCCGTTTGCATGATCTGAAACGTTTCCTCTGGTTGCTTACAATTTTCACAATGTCTGTTTGCCTCAAGCCCGAGTCCGATCCGAGTCCGACAGATATTCTATTTTTTTGTCCGAGTCCGACCCGGCCCGTCGGGTTCCGACCAGACCCGTCAGACTTCGGTCGGGTTGCCATGCTGTAGTGCACACACAGACAGACTCAAACAACCACGCACAGGAGGAGAGACTGCACACAGGCAGACTCTCTCTCTCTCTCTCTCTCTCTCTCTCTCTCTCTCTCTCTCTCTCTCTCTCTCTCTTTCCGTCCTCCTCAAACATTCATATTTAACCAGGTACCCAAACATACACAGGGAGATTAATATTTACACACACACACACACACACACACACACACACACACACACACACACACACACACACACACACACACACACACACACACACACACACACACACACACACACAAAGCCTTCTATGTACACAGGTAGGCATGTACACACAGAGGTGAGCTGTCATCTGCTGCGGGCTGGCTGGTAAGGCAGGCCATGTGTCAGTGTGTGTGTGTGTGTGTGTGTGTGTGTGTGTGTGTGTGGCTGGAGGGCAGGCGGCATGTCCACGTGTTTGTTTTGAGTTGCTCTCTGACAGACAGTTGTCTCCTCTCTCTCTCCTCAAGGTGTGTGTGCGTGTGCGTGTGTGTGTGTGTGTGTGTGTGTGTGTGTGTGTGTGTGTCTGTGTGTGTGTGTGTGCGTGCGTGCGTGCATATGTGTACGTGTGCGTGCTTGTATGTTTCTCACTCCTCAAGGTCTTTAAGCTTTCAGCCTGCGGCCCTGAAAGACGAGACAAGAGATGAACTCAAGGTTATGATGTCACTGTGTCATGGTGTAACCCCTCTCATGGCTTCAGGGTGAGTAAGGTGCTTCATTTTTCAAAAACATGTACAAATACACACATAACCAGCTTTTGTTTTTGAAACTTTCTTTGAAAATCTGTAGAACTACACAGTTCCTCAAAGACAGAGATGACCATGTCATCGTGTAACCACACTTACAGCTCAAGGTTCAATTACAGACTCAACTAAGCTTGCGTCAATTTTAAAAGATGACACATACTTAAGCTTTTGCCAGTGAAATGCTCTTGAAACCTCTCAAAACTACGAAGACAAGACAGAGAGGTGAACATATTTACAGCCATGATGAAAGACAAAAGAGAGAGAAAGTGTGTTATGTCATAACATTGTCATGTCACCCCTCCTCATGTGTAGAGGGTCTACCTAATCAGGTTTTCTTTTTTTTTTTTTCTCACAAAACCCAATTTTTAATGTAGTTGTTTGCATGGTTTTGACAGACAGGACAAAGACGGACTTGTGATGATGTCATGGGGCAACTCCAGTGACAAATGGAAAATCTATCAACTGTAGTAGTTTTTTCATGAATTATCAGATGATACTGATATTGAATTTCCTAGTTTATGGACAAATTTTGAAAACAGTCTTGTATTTGCATGTGTAGAGCCAAATGCCTTAAACCGTCCACTGAATCCTCCTAGCTCCAAGCCAGCATGGTATCACTGAACCCAATGGGTACAGCTGGAAAGGGAAAATTAGTATTTTATACAATTACAATATACAAACAAAAGAGGAATGCCAATATAAACAGTAATGTTTAATTTTGATAATATATCGTATTCTTGAAAAACAAAACCAGAGATGAACTTCTGGTGATGTCATAACATCATCCCCATGACGAGGCTCTTCAGAGTCAGGCACTTACATTCTTTAAAAAAGAAAAACAATAAATATTTCACTCTAATCTTTTCTTTGTTTTACAGAATCATTATTTAATGCAGGGACAGACAATGACTCTATGAACCCCTGGGCCAGACAGCAAGAAAGGCCCCCTCCATGGCATCACAAGTTTCCAAAAGAAAGGGAGTTTAATGAAGGTGTTGGAGAGTCTTCATTGTCGGGGGTTCAGGGTTTGGGAGGGGTGCCCCTCGCCCACCCAAAGAAAAAAAAATACAGTAGTTAAAAGTCATATGTTAAAACAACATGAGATGCTTTTTTTTTTTTTTTTTAAAGTGCAGCGGCTTGGGCTTCAGGGCCCCCTTGGCTCTTGGGCCCCTGGGCCTGGGCCCGATAGGTCCATGCAGCAATATGTCCTTTATTTTACGTGTCTGTCATCTGAAGTTGTCTGAATAGAAATCAGATGCTGTTTAAAGTTATCAGCCAACACCAATGCCCAGGGGCTCTCTACTGAACTTCACTGCGCTGAATCAGTGGCTATTTTATTTTATCTCATTTTCTTTTATTTTCTTAAACGGTGTAATCAGATATCATCAAATAATATGCGGTAATCCCCAATCCTTTTTTTTCTTTTACACATTTGTCTATAATCATTTCATCTGTTTCTTTTACTCTGGAGTAGCCTGGATTGAAATCAGCTGCTGGGAGAAGCAAGAATTCTCAGTTGGCAGAAGAAGAAGAAGAAGAAGACGAAGAAGAAGGAGAAGAAGGAGAAGAAGAAGAAGAAGAAGAAGAAGAAGAAGAAGAAAAAGAAGAAGAAGAAGAAGAAGGACAACAACAACAACAACAGTTAATGCTATAACGATAATATATCCTCATCTGTTTCTCTCTTTAGTATTAGCCTGGCTTAACATTAGCAAGCATCACAGTCAGTTGAAGTGTAATCAGATCATAATTTGTTATCTAGTCTGGTATCTGTACTTTCTGTCCTTCAGAGTAGTCTGCAAGAGTTCTCAGCTGCTGAAGGAAGACGAAGGAAGAAGAAGGCAAGGAAATAAAAGAACAAAAGAATGTGATATACGTTAAATACAGTGGTAGTGTATAGTTCACACCCCAGAATGGAACTCCTGATATTAATTTAATACACGTGACAGTAAATTATAAACAGAAGCGTCACGCTTTTTATGCTGGTAGTGAGTTCTCGCAGGCTGTGGTTTTATTTGACACATCATGACTCAAAAGTCAGATAATAGAACCATGGAACTGAGAATGAGTGATGTGGCATGGCGGATGGAATTTTGGCAACGGACCAATCAGCAGCCTCAGATACTAAATTCAAGACGGCCAATCGTGTGGGCTACAGTGGCCCCCTGGGCTTGAGGCCTGCCAGACCGCTATGGTACGTATATTACCCATTGTCACGCGATTTTTAGAAACCGTGATTTCATCTACTATACTGTATGTTGACTTCTGTTTTTTCTGTGATTGGTTTGATGATTGTTATGGCGGCCTACGGTAAGGTTGGGTGACATTTGCATCTTGATCAATGTATTCTTGCTTGTGGTTTCTTGGCTCGTCTGTGCCATGGCTGGACTGGCCATCTGGCATAGCGGGCATTTCTCGGTGGGCCCCGCACCCTCGTTTTTTTTACATTTCTGAAAATAGGACCCACGAGGGTGCGGTGCCCACTGGTGAATCAGTTCTGTGCCGCTAATTATGATGGGCGCCTTTAGAGTGATACTGTCCCATTTTTGGAAATAAGCTTATTTTACACCTCCCCTTGAGTTACATAATAGAGTTTTACCGTTCTCCTTGTATGGCAGTGCAAAATTTACCTAAATGCTAGCAGTTAACATTGAGTCCTATGAGACCAGCTGGCGGCTAACTGGTCTCATAGGAGTCCATGTTAACTGCTAGCTTGGAGGTAAACTTTGCACTGCCGTACTCAGAGAACGGTTGAAAGTACAGGAGAAAGGTAAAAGTCAGTTATTTAACTGAAGGGGAGGTGTAATATGAGCTTATTTCCAAAAATGGGACTGTATCACTTTAAGCCAAAAGTGCCTGGACCCTATTTCTTCCCCAGCCTGGCCCTGGTCTGTGCTCTTTCTGTTTGTAGGCTGTCTTGGCCAGGACTGCCTGCAAGATCAATGTCATAATTTAAATGGGACCGTCCTGGATGAACAAAGTCATAAAAATTCAGATTGTACGGTGGATCATCTGAAATAAATATGTGGCTGCACTTTTACTTTCTGAAACAGTAATTGTCATCTGCCAGTCAATGTGCCTCACAGCCAGGCCCGTCAACAGGGTACAACAGGTATGTTGTCCCAGGCCCGGGCAGATGGGGGGCGCAGAATTGGGTTGCGTAGGGGACCCTTTCAGATGACTTTGTCCTGGGCCCAGCAAAAGCTCTCAGCGGCCCTGCTCACAGCAATGCTCTTTTGACGTGCTTATGGTATTTCAAGATCACGGCTCAGTGGACCAGGTTAGGTTAACCATGACGTAGTGATAAATCACCTAATAAAAGAGCCCTCTTAACTTAACTGCAGGTTATCTATTAGCAGGTTTACTACTTCCTGTAGATTAACTTAGCCAGCTTTATCACTGACTCCACCATGTTTTTGGAATACTCCCCTGAAAGGTCACATAAAGAACATGAGGCTTGCGTATTGCTTATCGAATGCCCTCTGCCTCCCATGGTTGCAGGGCCCAGAGAACTCTGTTTCTGCTTCATAATCTGGTCCAGAGCACATGCATTCATTCCCTACTGCTCTCTTCTAATTACTCTTAATCTGATTTACCCGCAGTACCATGCACCCCCCCCCCCCTTTATACAACCATTCCTGTGTTTTCCCGCTCAGCACTGTCAAGTCCACCATTTTTTTTTCTCTGACTGCACCTTG
>NC_085877.1:29624764-29629764 GCF_034702125.1 Engraulis encrasicolus | reverse complement strand
TAGTCTGTAGTTAGATTTTTTCATTTTAATTTATCTTTATTGGCAATCATGAAAAGGAAAAGTAGTGGCTATTTTATCATTTTAAGTGTTATGCGAGCAGTATTTAAAAGTGTTTGGCCTCCATTTTGCTGCAGTTGGCCAACTATGTGCTACAGTACAATATAACAGCAAAGTACAATTGAAATGTGAGAAGAATATGATCTGCTTTTGTTTTGTTACCTCTGAGGCCATTTGGCCCCAAATGAGAAATGAAGGGGGAAAATGACTGGAGAAAAAAATGACATATGGAGAAAGAACGATAAATGACCTCAAGCCAGACCTAACCCTGTGTCTGGAGATTATGGAACGAGGACCACTAACGTGACCCTGTGCAGTATTATATATGGTTAAAATTCATTGTCTTTCAAGGTGCACTGTGTAACATTTTTTTTATGCAACTTCTTTCCATTTTTGCTGTCCTTCTTTCCATTTTTTGCTTTTAAACTTTTGCTGTCCATTCAACCACTGTAACTTTTTTTTCCACAAATACCGCCATCAAATTCTAAGTATTAATTATGACTAGAAATGTCATATTAAACAAAAACAAAGCACGGAAAAGTAGAGCACTAAGCAGAGCCTACAGTGTGCTGCACGTCTGCGCACCACAATGGCAACCATCAGTATCAGTAATATATCATATGAATTTCGCAGGAAATTTCATACATGAAAAGGTGGATCATCTTCATTATGAATATCCAGAAATACACATTTTTAGCTGCAAAACCTACTGTACTTTGGTAAGTATGAGTTTATTATTTAGTAAATTATTCATGGAAAGATAATATTCAGCAATAAGTAGCACAGTTTCAATGTATGTAATTTACGTTTTATTGGTCTTATAAGACACATATCACCATTATACATCTTGAATATGGATGCAAAGTCAAGGCCAGTTTTATCGTCAATTTCTTCACATGCTCTAGACATGATCTGTCTGAGATCCTGTATGTAGACATACAATCTTGCCATGAAGTAGAGTGGAGTAGAGGGAGTGAAGGTACTTTATTAATCCCAAAGGAAATTAAGGAATGTTTATGATAATATTGATGTACTCCTTCTGCTATGCACTCCTCAGCACAGGTGACCTAACACAGTGGTTTTCAAAGTGGGGCCCAGGGACAGCTGGGGGGCCATGAGGGCATGCTAAGGGGGCTGCGGCAGGTTGGCAGAAAAGCATAGCAAAACAAAATAAATAGTTCAATAAATGAAATAAGTACACCAAAACATCCCCATTAGCTAAGACCTGCATTATAATAACTTATTGCATCTCTGAACATTACTATCGTTAAGCTACTATTTTATACATCCTAGTGGGGCACTGACTAACAGACCTAGACTATGATTTTGAAACGGGATGTTCAAGAAAGTAGTGCGGTACAAGTCATGACCCATGTAGGGGGGGGCTTGGCAGGAATATTCCAAACTCTACCTCAGTAGTTCTCAAAGTGTGGTCCAGAGAACACTAGTGGTTCACGAAAGACCTCACTTGGTCTGCAAGAGGATGTCTAAAAATTGAGTCCACCTCTCTAGTTGTACATGTATACCAGAAACAACCAAACCGACAGAGTAGCCAAGGTTGTTGAGAGATTTTCGCTATGAATTTGCTATATTCGCTCTGGCGGTGACATTGATATGTTTGATTTATATCATTCCATAACGGCTATGGCTTGTCAGAGATATGAACACTACAATTGTTTTTTTTTTCTAACAAACTGTGCCATAGCTCATTACATAATATTGACTGTCTTTTAACTTCAGAGATTCTCTCTGATCGCCCATTTTGCTTCACACCCAACACGCTTGCTTTGGTCGCCGAGTTTGCCAGCTTTGGTTGCTTTCGTCGCTTGAGTCATTTCTGGTGTACATGTACAGTAAGACAAGAGAAATTAGCTAACATTATTGGAAGGCTAAGCATTGCTACCTTGTTATTTCAATGCAAGAAGACTGTATCTACTTATAGTTGCAAATTCAGTTGAGAGGTGGTTCCTAAGCTAAACCCTTTTTTTGGGGGAGGGGGGGGGGTAAAGGGGTCTTTGGTCTGAAAAAGTTTGGGAACCACTGATCTAGCTCGACTACCTGTCTGAATAGTTGTGCTAATTCACATCAGCTGGTTCTGTGAATCAACTGAGGCAAGTATGAGACAGGAATGTTACCTTCTGAACTCGCGATATCCACCTCTGCCCATACGTGGACTTACTAAAAGCCTTCTGAAAACTTGAAGTTTTTTTTTCTTCCCACCCACGCTAAGGTTTAGAAGGGGAGCCACACACACATATGCAATGCTTAGACGCACAAATGCATAGACACAAAGACGCACAGACACACAGGCCTAAAATGGTGGTGGGTGGCCCCCATAGTTATGCTTTCATGTTAAGCTGTTAAGTTGCTGGCACATCCAGGTGCTTCATGGCACTCTGGCACTTTGTGTGTGTGTGTGTGTGTGTGTGTGTGTGTGTGTGTGTGTGTGTGTGTGTGTGTGTGTGTGTGTGTGTGTGTGTGTGTGTGCGGGTGCGTGTGTGTGTGTGTGTTCTGTCTTCATGGCATTTGAGTGCTAATTCAAGGGTTGAGTTCTGCTCTCTTTACAGGACCAGGGCTGGACTGCTCATCTGGCATACAGGGCATTTTCCTCAATTGGTTGATGTTTTTTTAAAAGTAGTTTTTCTCTTTATTTTCACAAGTTAGATGGGACTGCCCATTGGTCCACCCGTAGCCTCTTACTGCAGATGGGGTCACCGACGGTTCTATTCACTATTTGCCAAAAATACTCAACTATATCATAGCAACATTGCTGTGACATTACAGAGAGCCTTAAGTAACAGATTAAAACATCGCCATTACCATTTTGGTGACAGTAATTTTAATATTTATAATATATAAAATGTTAATATTTATTTTTCTTCAAAATGCTACTATTACTATGTCAGAACGCTATAAATGACTCTTTAGGAAAAGCACAAAAGCACAACAATTACCTCTTAATGTATGTTCTCTACAAGTCTTCTGTTGTCCAGTCTTGCACTTTAAATGTCTGTATGAGCACTGTCTATGTCCATACTGTCTTAAGTCCATGTATAAGTACTGTCTATGTCTATACTGTCTATGTCCTTACCTAGATTAGTCTATGTCTGTATGGGAAAGCAAGAAATGTAATTTCAAATTCTTTGTATGACCAGTGCATGTAAAGAAATTGACAATAAAAACCTACTTGACTTGACTTGTAAGGTTATAACATTGGCTCTGTGCTAAGGGGTTAATATACAGTGGACTGAGGCCATCATAATTACTTATACAGTCCCAGGAAAAAGTTTGTACACCCTTTGAAATTTCTTACCTTTCTGTCAAAATTGGTCATAAAACATGGTCTGATCTTCCCGGAAATCACAAGAAGGAACAACCAGAGTCTGCTTTAACTAATTCAACCCAAACGTTTACAAGTTTTCATATTTCCATTGGCCATAAGGTGTAAACATTCACAGGACAGCAAGGCATAAGTAAGTACACCCCTGCATTCAATAGGTTTTTACCCTAAGTTAGTCGTAATAACCTCAACCAGATGTTTCCTGTAGTTGCAGATCAGATTAAGAAAACAATCTGGATGTATCTGGTCTCCCTCTTCTTTAGAAAACTGCCTCTCGTCAGCAAGGTTTGTGGGATGTCTGGAGTGCATAGCTTTCTTGACTTCATGCCATATCATCTCAATTGTTTTTTTGGTCAGGGCTTTGACTGGGCTATTCCAGAATGTGCATTTCATTGTTATGAAGCCATTCTAAAGTCGATTTGCTTCTAAAAATATGGGTTGTTGTCCAATTTCAGCACCCATCCTCTTGTGTGCTTCAACTGTGTGACAGACTACCTCATGTTTTTTCTGTAAAATATCTTTATAAACTTCTGAGTTCACTGTTCCACTGATAATAGCAAACTGAATAGGGCCTGAGGCAGCAAGGTAGCCGCATATAATGATGCTCCCGCCACCATACTCAAAGGTGGAGATGATGTTTTGGTGAAGGTGTGGTTCTCCAGTTCTCCTCCAAACATGACATTGTGTGTTCCCCTGAACAATTCAACTTTGGTTTCAACGTTGGTCTACAGAATATTTTGCAGTAATTCTATGAAGCATATAAATGCTTTTTCGCAAACCTCAAAGGTGCAGCAATATTTTTTTGGACAGAAACCCCATTCATTTTAGATTGGCAGAATGAATCCCATTTTTAGCTATTCTTGGTTACATCTCCTCTTCTGAGTATGGTGGCGGGAGCATCATTATATGCGGCTACCTTGCTGCCTCAGGCCCTTGACAGTTTGCTATTATCATTGGAACAATGAACTCAAGTTTATTGTGATGTTTTACAGAAAAAACGTGAGGAAGTCTGTCACACTGTTGAAGCACACAAGAGTATGGGTCCTGAAATGTGACAACAACCCATACTTTAGAAGCAAATCGACTTTAGAATGGCTTCATAATAATGAAATACACATTCTGAAATAGCCCAGTCAAAGCCCTGACAAGAAGCAATTGAGATTATAAGGCATGAAGTCAAGAAAGCTATGCACTCAAGACATCCCACAAACCTTGCTGACGAGAGGCAGTTCTCTAAAGAAAAGGGAGACAAGATACAAACAGATTGTTTTGTTAATCTGATCTGCAACTACAGGACAAGTCTGGTTGATGATATTGCAACTAACTGAGGGTTAAAACCTACTTAATGCAAGGGTGTACTTACTTATGCCCTGCTCTCCTGTGAATGTTATGGCCTTATGACCAATAAAAATATGATAACATGTAAATGTTTGGGTGGAATTATTTAAAGCAGACTCTGATTGTTCCTTCTTGAGATTTCCGGGAAGATCAGACCATGTTTTATGATCAATTTTGACAAGAATGTAAGAAATTTCAAAGGGTGTACAAACTTTTTCCTGGGACTGTAGTATAGCCGAGTGGCTGGTCTATGCTAAAGAGGCCC
>NC_085877.1:29604764-29607264 GCF_034702125.1 Engraulis encrasicolus | reverse complement strand
ATTTTAGCTGAGCAGTGCTCAGCACTTTGTCGGAGCCGGTGTGCGGAAGCCCTAAGTTAGACCTGGCGCATCACCTCCCTCCTATTTTCTTCACTATCCCTCCCTTTCTTGCTTGCTTCCTCTGTCTCTCTCTTTTTGTCTTCATCTCCCTTTCTTTTCCTCTCTATCCCCCCTTTCTTTCTTTCTTTCTTTCTTTCTTTCTTTCTTTCTTTCTTTCTTTCTTTCTTTCTCTGTCTCTCTTTCTCTCTTCACATGCTTTCTCTTTCCTTTTCCTCCCTTACACTCCTGTTAACATCCCTTCGTCCTTATTTCGCTATCCCTCCTACATAGTGTATACCTACTTAGTAGGCCTACCCCTCTCTACAATATATATTGCATAATGCAAGAATCATGAAATTAAGATAGGATGGAAATGAATTATTTGCTTGAAAATAAACTTTTAAGCAGGCTAGGAAGTTGGAATAACCCGGTGAACAGAATAGAAATCACTTAAAACTAATTAGTCTTGTTTCAAAAACCTTGGTGTGATGTTGGACTGTAATCTCAGTTTCAATGCTCACATCAAAAGCATACATCAGCTTTGGCATTTTAGGAACATACTGTAGCTAAGATTAAGGATCCTCTGTCTAAACAGGATATGGAGAAATTAATCCATATGTTCATTACCTGTAGTTGACTATTGCAATACTCTAGCCCAGGCGTCACCAACGTGGTGTCCGCGGGCGCCAGGTAGCCCTCCAGGAGCTTCTGAGGTGCCCACCAAGGATGTTAATAAACAGTGATGACTACAAGATTTTAGTCATTTAGTATGTTTTTCTTAATTTAAATACAGTATGAGATTATTTCTTTCTAACCTATAATCAAATTATCATTCAATCAATATTGTGATTTCGGAATGATGTCAAGACACCAGTAGAGGATTTTGAACAAAAGTAGGCCTTGGGTAGCCCTTGGTAGCCCTCGGTAGCCCCCGGGTAGCCCTCAGTAGCCCTCAGACCCATAAAGGTTGAGGACCCCTGCTCTAGCCTACTTATAGGTCTTCCCAAAAAAGGCACTCAGGCAGGTGCAACTAAAGCGACCTTGGGTTCCTTGAAAGGCACTAGGCCTATATAAAACCAAGTTGTTATTATTATTATTATTATTATTATTATTATTATTATTATTATTATTATCAATTCAAAATGCTGCTCCTAGAATTCTAACCAAAAGAAAGAAAAGAGATCACACCACTCCAGTAATTAGGTCATTACACTACCAGTGAGATTTAGAATTGAGTTTACCACTCTTCTGGTAGGCCTAGTCTAAGTCACTATGGCTCAGGCCCTAAATGTATCAATAGGGCCTATGCTAGATCAGTATCATCTCAATAAATGTCCGAGGTCTTCAGAGTCTCATCTACTGGTTGTGTCAAGGGTAAAATCCAGACAGGGTGAAATGACATTTTGTCAGTATGTTGCTAAATGCTGGAACCAGCTTCCTGTCCAAATTAGAACAGTAGGCTATCAAGTACAAAGCCTTTGGTCATAGTTACTCAACTTCTCATTATAAATACATTTACTTTTTACAATATGTGTTCTATCCTCTCTTTCTTTTCTCTCTAGCACATTGAATCACACTAAGGGCCTATATGAGAATATGCTATACAAATACTATTACTATTGCTATGCTAGCCTACTTAAATTATCACAGGCATCTGTGTGGAATAGGCGACTAGGCCTACTATTGCAGGTCTAACTTCTTCCTGCATCTCCCCTCCATCATACATCTATCTCCCAACTCAGTTCCGCCTGGCCTGCCAGACACCTTTGATGCAACGTAGCTTCAAATATTGTCTCCGCCCAGAGCAGTTAATGTATGAAACGCGGTAAAAATAAATATCACCTTCACTGTTTTTTTTAAACAAGTTTTCTATCCGTGCTTCTATTTATGTACTAGGACAGATTTGCCATCGTTAGAAAGGTCTGCTTCGACTCTGTTTAGTGTAGATGTTATATCGACACAGTTTAGTGTTTAAATGCTACGTTAAGTAGAAATAGAGTAAGCACTTCTTATTCAACAGAAAAAGTATCCAAGCCAATCTCCATTTACATGAATGTTACTTCTGTCATCCATCACCATCAGTTTAAATCAGTGTCTTACCTTACCAGCTGACTTTACCACATTCTTCCAATAATCCACTTTGTTAACAGACATAGCCAGTAGATCGCCATGCGTGTCGCCAGCATGCCCAAACTCATTAATTAATTGGACAAAACTGAACCAAGAATCTGACTGAATCTCTGACTGAACGGCAGAAAGTAGGAAGTAAAAGGGGCGTGTCTTTAAATTTACCATCATGCACCACACCGTTTTTGTTTGCAAATTCTTCATAAACATGTTCAATAAACACGCCAAATAAAACCGGATCATATTGATTTTACTTAAATCGCACACCTGTATCATATTTTAACTTTGTTGTAGGAATTTTACTTTTTGGAAAAAAATGACTATACATAGTACA
>NC_085877.1:29589764-29592264 GCF_034702125.1 Engraulis encrasicolus | reverse complement strand
TGTCTGTTATTCTTTCAATCTATCACTCTCTCACACTACTACATTCTAGAACCCTCACAGGCGCACACAGGCATATTTATTCACTCATTCGCTCCCTCACATGTAGTTTATGTCTTCCTTTTCTTTCCCTCTTTACCACGCTCGCTTGCTTGTTTCCTTTCTTCCTTTTTTCATACATTAATATACTCTCGTTCCCTTAGACTCCCCCTCCTCTCTCATTTTCACTCTTTCGCACACACACAAAGACGCACACATGACACATGCACACAAGCACACACTCATGCATGCAAGCGCACACACACACACAGTTGGTTTGAGAGGACCAACCCTTAACTCTTTCTGGGTTCTGTGTGTGTGTGCGAGCGTGTGCATGCGTGTGCGTGCGTGCGTACGTGTGTACGTATGTGTGTGTGTGTGCGGTTCCCGGGGAGGAAAAGAGTGACTCATTAAACAAGCATGACCGATCATCCAGATGTGAGTGGACTGGATCCCCTCCTAACACTCTTCATTATAACATAATAATAATTATTATTGCTTCTTTTCATTATAAAATAATAATATTTATGAGGCTCTTCATTACAATCTCATATTCCTCACGCCTATTTGTTATAACACACTATTCATTAAGCCCAGGGCCACTAACAGCTTTGACAAGGCCCTGGGCAAAGTCACCTGAAGGGGACCCCCACCCAATACACACAATGTAATGAGGACCCAATTCTGGGACCCCCTCTCTTCCTGGGGCCAGGACAACTGAGTCCTTTGTCCCCTCTGTTAGATTTCCTGGTTAAACTTTCCGTTATGAGATAATATTTATTACGCCTCTTCGTTGTGAGATAATATTTGTTAGACTCCTGCCCAGAAAGCCCACTATCATCAAACAACTTTAATGCGATTTTATGATTAAAACAACTAATTAAAATAGTTTTCCCAGTGTTGCTTTTCGGGCTGATACAAATGTAGACGACCCATGAAAAATATGATTAAATTTCGTTTACTGTTGGCAGCCTGATTAAAAAAAACTACTTTCCTGTGTCTAATTTGTGTGTACACACAAAACTATGTTTATGATAAAAATCTTGAAAGTACAGTATAACTCAACACTGCAAAAGGAATTCTTTTTCCATGGGCTGAATTTTAAATCACACAACACCGACTAGACCCAAAACCTTGAGTCAGTCACAGTGTTAATTAAGGGAACTCGACCAAAGCCTACCGACAGATTATGTTTTTTGGCTGGCAGATTGGTCTATCCTTGCACCATAGCAGATAATCACAGCTGGGCCAAGAATCTCGCCTAGCTTCTTCGATTACAATGCTCCGTCTAGTTTTAAATCTATAGTGAGGCATTGGGATGGGCTTTGCATGGTGACTTTGCCTATGGTGTGAGCCCAGACTACACATTTTGTGTTAAAGTCTGGTTTGCCAGTGTAACTGAGGTGTTCCTGAACAGTCCACCACTTGGGGCCTTGAACCCACCACCTCCTAGTCAATGCATCAGTTTGGGTACGGTACGGGAGGCACAGCACGATACCGCTAACCCTAAAGGACCAGGGCTGCGTTTCCCAAAAACTCTTAAGTAGTACTTAACCCTCCTGTTACCCTCAAATTTTGGAACATCCGTGATCCTTGGGGTCAATTTGACCCCAACCACTTAAATGTCTACAAAATCAGTAGAAAACAACACTTTGGCACATGTTTATGTCTCAGATATGTATTATTGCTCTGTTGGTGACATAAAAAGTCCTTTAAATATATCATAGCACCCCCACACATAGCCCACACACCAAAAAAACTTAATCCATGACTAGGCGAAAATTAGAAAAAATAGCAATAAAATGTCATTAATTGGTCTAAAAACATATGGACACATATTATTGAAATTTTAGCTCCATATACTCCCTAAATATGCATTTCTATTACTTATAACATTTGAAAAGAAAAACAAATTTGATTATCAAGGATATTATCTGGATATTACCATATGGGTCAATTTGCCCCTAAAAGAAATAGACATTTTCCCAAACATTCAGAAGGTTTTTAAGTCCAACATTCATTTTCCTTGAATGTTTGAATGTGTATTTATAACACAAATAGTTAGGTAAGAACATGGATACATTGCCAACCAAGAGTTTCGGGAACATCATAGAAAATCATTGTTTTCTACATTATTTCTATGCTTGAATGAATGTGTACATAAGGAGCATAAAAAAGCATAAGCAAAAATGAGCATGTGCTCCTTGTAGACATATTACATGTTCATGGTAGTTGGATAATGTTTGAAGGAACAGAGCTAGCAACTTGTATGTTTACTTCTATTCACTATGTATGCCCACTGGAGAACTTGTGGTATGGACGTCAATGTGTATGTCCTTCACAAAAGTTACAGCTGTTGCTGTTCCTGCCTTCTCTATGTCAGGTAGCAGCAGTTTATAACCAATGCTGCAGACAACTAGGCCTATGCCAATTTGGAACACCATACTGAATAGAGGAGAAGAAT
>NC_085877.1:29572264-29579764 GCF_034702125.1 Engraulis encrasicolus | reverse complement strand
AGAGAACAAAAAAAGATCATTCTGACACTACAATTTCTAACAATGCTATATTATAAACCTCAGCAAGTAAATTGAGGAAAGAAATGTTGAATGGCAATAGCTAAGTGATTATACCTTACGTTGGTTGCTTGCTTTACATACAGTACTTACCAGCATTGAACACCTTATTATTGATATTGTATTACCATTTTATGGAAGAAAATTTCAACACAAAGTTGCCATTGACAGCTGTCATTATAATTTCCCCCACCACTTGTTAAGTCTGGGATACAAGCAACGCTGGACTGGTAATCTGGCATGCAAGGCTTTTCCCCAGCTGGCCGACATTCCCAAGGGGCCGATATTGTTTGTTTTTGGAGTGGCCCATTGGTCCATCTTCAAAACAGACAGTGTGGTGGGTGTGGTGAGTAAAGCAGAATATAGAAAAATAGCATTTATGAGGGGTCCGTTTAACCCAGTTAAGCCTAAGGCACCTGCAAAAAACGGCTTTTGGGAAAAGGTGCCTTCGGCCTAAAAAACCTAGGTGCCCTCAGCCTCCGAACCACATAAAACATGAAAGGAGTTGCATTTAAAAGCTTGCATTAGAATGTGTTCATTCAGTTCTAACATACCCAGATTTTTAATGAAAAATCTCAAGTGCCTGAATGCAGCGTCTATGTCACTCCAGGCACTTAGGTCAGTGCAGCGTATATGCAGCATCAGGCTTAAATGGGTTAAGTGAAACATGCACGCGTGGTTTTTGGTCGCAGCCCAGCCCTGGCAGGATACAGCTACCGAGACATCCATTAAATGAAAACTCGTCAACATAGCCCGAATAACTTTCCGACGCCAAGCGGATGTGAAAGCACTCCCTGACAGGCTCTCTCTCCTCAAAGGCTGTCATTATGGCCACGCTACCACACTCTGGAATTTAGGAAACATTAAAAACCTTTATGCTGGAACACTGACATTATTCCATAACTTCTTTACAGTTAGCCTATATCATTTAACAACTGTCTGTTAAAAAGTAGAGCAGAAAATAAATATATACAGTACATACACATAGGCCTACATATGAATATAGGCATACATATACAAACCTCTGACATCTTTGAGCAGGCCCGTGACAAAATCATATGAAAGGGGGCCCCTCTCGATGCATTAAATGTGATTAAGCACCCAATTCTGGGCCCCACCTTCTTACTGGGCCTTGGACGACTGACCCGTCTATGCCCCCTGTGGAGAGGCCAATCAGAAAGCAGCATTCTATCGGACCTCTTTGAATATTTTTTGAATATGTGAATATTGCACACACACACACACACACACACACACACACACACACACACACACACACACACACACACACACACACACACACACACACACACACACACACACACACACACACACACACACACACGCGCGCACATACACACACTGGTGCACACAAACAACTTTCATGAAATATGCTTGTGTCTAGCATCATTTGTTTATATTTCACATTGCCAAATACAGAGGCTCGCTCGTACACACACACACGCGCGCGCACGCCTCTTTCCTTCTCTCATTAGCTTGGTACCCCGGGCTAAACACAGAGAGGTGGGAATCTATCAGAGTCACAGCAGGGAATACACAGTATGGAGGATGAAGAGACAGACCCAGAGACAAATTGGGAGAGAAAGAGAGAGAATGAAAGAGTGACAGAGCAAGAGAGAAAAACAGAGCTAGACAGAGTCCGAAAGACAGACACAGACAGAGTGACTTTGAGATTTTACTCAAAGTCAAACATGCACATGCAAGCAGGCACACACATTGAAGCATACATGCATTTACACACGTATGCATGCACACGGAGTTGAGTTGTTACGTAATGGAAGGTATTTTTTCTCTTCATCATTAATTTCATGCCATGACACAATCCTTTATCTTAATCCTTTATCCCTTAAAGAAGAAATGAAACGAATATTAATTGTTGGAATTTTACAGTTTGTGCTGCATATTACAAAAGTTCCAAGCTTTGTGATTAAAACAAGATATTGTGTGTGTAATAATTTATCCAGGAAGTCATGTTAAAACGTGCTCAAAATGAGCAATATTTTGTCCAGTAGTGCGAATCTATTGTCTTATGCGTGACGTCATAAGGCTGATACAGTCCAACTCCGAACCAACAAAGTTATAGTAGTCAATAGCGGCGTCTATGGCTAGTAAATCAAAGCACGGTGGAAAATATTGTGTTCGTGGCAGTCCAAATGGTACAGGTTGCAACAAGTACAAGCTTCACTGAAGGCATCTCTCTGCACAAGTTTCCTTAAGTCAAAAATTACTGGAACTGTTGCTGACAAGGAGAAGGCAAAACAACGCTGATCGTGTAGGAGGCGTCGGCTTTTGAAGTGACCTAGATCAATGTTGTGCTCCGGGCATTTCCCCTCCTCCTGTTGTTTACCTTAACAAAATCTGGAGACCGTGAACATGGTTGGAAATAGACTCCTAGACTATTACCACAAGCAGTGTCTGTGGATAGCAGGTGTGCCGACGGATATCTCTAGCTCGAGTGCGACGACGGGTGAGTCTGGCCGACAGCCACATTAGCTGCAGGATAGCAGCATGCTAAAGATGCTATTCCTCTCTGCCATTGTAGCACCCTAGCAAGGGTCCTCGGTCAATGCGCTGCGGGTCGAGGCTGTGTTTCGTTACGACTCCATGGCCGTCGGTCGTGGAGTTATTGCTTTATATGCAACTAAATCGCCCTGCATCCGAGCACGAACATCTGTGTTGTTGAGTAGTTATGACCATGGCCGGCGGTCGTGCAGTTATTACCTCCGCCAGGAGGTTATGTGATCGCCTGAGTTTGTGTGTGTGTTGTCTGTGTTTGTGTGTTTGTTAGTTCGCTGCTATTCCACTGCCTGCCACAAGGTGCGCACGGTGAGCACTCAGCAAGGAACAGGGAGAGACTCATTCCTTCGCTGCCAACTCCAACACCAAGTGCATTTCACCTAAAAAGTTGTTCATCCGCAGGCAGTAATCAGTCGGTGCGCACGGTGAGCACTGAGCAGAGGCGTGCCTGGCTGCACCTTTCTCAGCAAGGAACAGGGAGAGACTCTCTCCTTCGCCACCAGCTCCAACACCAAGTGCATTTCACCTAAAAAGTTGTTCATCCGCAGGCAGTAATCAGTCCTGTCAAATGAATTACCACCGCTACCAAAAATATTCAGTTTGTGATTTATGGCCTAGGCTATGTTATCATTGCTGTTGAGAGAAGAACAGTGACCACCTCCCCAGATCATTTAGGTTCACAATGCTGTCGAATGAATTACGTTGTCAAGAATATGGAATATGTGACAGTGTAGGCCTAAGTTCAGAATGTTGTTGTGGACTGTGACTTAGGTACGCAATCCTGTCGAATTAATTTGGCTACCGTTGCCAAAATAATTTATGACTCCAGGCCTACGTTCACAATGCTAGTAAAATGCATTAGGCTACATCCCCTTCGCTACATTTAAAGATAACCCCAAGTTGTTTGCGAGATGGACAGGGATCAGAAAGCCCGACAGCATGCATAATGGCCGAGCACCGGCAAATATTCCACACGGGTGAGCCTGCGCCATTCTAAACAGTAAGGAACAGGGTGGGACTGTCTCCTTTGACGCCAGCTCCCACACTATCAACCTAAAAAGTTGCTCATCAGCAGGCAGCCTATAGCCTAGGCTACACCCTCGTTTAAGTTAACAAACAATCATGTAAAATTAATTACCGCTGCCTAATATGTGTGAAGTGGAAGTGAATTGTTGCGAGATGGACAGTGACCACCGCAGATCATTTTGGTTGACAATGTCGAATTAATTGGGTACCATCGCCAAAAATATGGAATTTGTGGCTGTGTAAGTTCACAATGCTGGTCAAACACCCCCTTCACTAAATTTAAAATTAAGCCCAGTTGCGAGATAGACCACAAATTCCGACAGCAATGCATGCCCGTGGACTGTTTAACAACGGTGAATAGTGATTTGAGGAATGCGGGGAAGCAAATGCCACTTCAACCGACAGTGCCAAGACCATGGAGCCCATGAGAATGATGCATATAGGGCCTACCGTCGTAGGCAAAAAAAGCTGTAACCCTTCTGTGGTTGTTTCAGTTTTGTTGGTCAAAATCATTACATTTCCTTCACTAATTAGGCTAGTTCTATCCCTGCATGATCACAAGCTTTCAGAGCAGGTAGGATAGATTTTGCAAATGACTGAACTGACATGAATGTGTCATTTTGAAAGTCTGACACAGGAATATAGTTGATCATATTGGCAAAGTGATTATTTTTGTCGATTATCTAATTAGGCTAGGCCATGCCTTGGCGGAGGTATGTGATCTCGGAGCACTTTTCTAGTTGTGTTATGCAACAACAGCCCCTGAGCACGAACATCTGTGTCAAAATATATCTACCGACTTCCAAATTGTCGCATAATGATGGGTATAACGCCATTGTTTATTAAGATTACATTAAAACCATGCTATTAGGCTACCTCATCATAAAGTAGCTTGTTTTTAAAGTAGCTGAAAGTGCAACTTCGCTAGGTTTCAACAAAGACAGAGCGCAGCAGCCAAAGCATCGCCCCCCCTTGTCACGTTGCCATAAACAAAAAAAATAAGTTAGATGCCGCGCTGGTTTATGGGTAAGTTGTCGGCATAATAATTGAGATAACGCCGTTGTTTAATAAGATTGCATTTAAACCATGCTAGGCTATTACCACACTACACAATTTTACAGCTGGCTTTCAAAGTGCCACTTCGGTTTCAACCTGTCAAAGACAGCGCGGAATGTCACATCCATGATCTGAGAAACCGGCAGCTGGCACCTTAACATGCTCCCATATTTTCCAGTTTACCACAGCACATACAGCCTACACTATTGTGTCATATGATTGATAATATCTTAATAATAATCAGCGTGTAGCCTACGTGTAGCCTAGTAGGAGCGCGGTGCTGTTTTGTGCCGAATATGGCATATCTTTCCAACCCATATGGCATTTGGTGGTGCATCATCACAGAAAAGTCTACTAGGCTTATTTGTGAGGCTTATATTCAACGTGAGTTTTTTTCACATAATGTTATGGTGTGTTCTTTCGACATGTCGATGTTTGTATCTTAATGTTGTTTCCTTTATGACAGGGGTTTTCAATAGGTGAAGCGCGCCTCCCTGGGGGGGTGCCAAAGAGTCCCTGGGGAGGCGCGGCAAAACACGCGAAGAAAGGTGCAACTTCTGTAAATATCTAGTAGCCTGATGAAATTCATCCCTCAACAGAAGTCAGCAAAAAGGGGGAGTCAAAAACGTAGGAACATGACCTTGTGTTATAATTCAATTCATCTTTACTTTCTTAAATAAGTTCGGGTGGCAATTGGCATTATTTGGAAGTGAATTGAGAGCCAAGACATGGCGCGAGCACTGCAGAACTGCCGTGTGCTTAACACGATTTGTATTCTTGAAGGACAGTCAGTGAGCGAGTGAGGGAGGGGAGAGAGACAGAGAGAGAGAGAGAGCGAGCGAGCGAGAGGGAGACAGACGAAAAGATGAAGCAAAGCGCAGGTAGGAGAAAATAGTAGGTGACGTAACGTCTCGTGCCATCACTCTCTCTAGTGCTGCATGAAATGCCTCGCAAATCGCTGTAAACAATCTGAAGGATTTGTAATGAACCATTTGAAAACTTCAGTTAGTTTGCAAACTTCGAATGGAATTCGGTGACTTCGGCAACTCACAATCAGCTCGGAGTATAAAGCAGTCGTCAACTTGAGGAAATAAAACAGGGAAATGTTGGACCGCAAAGAAAGAGGTTCAAGCTTTCTAGCCGTCCAAAACTAATGTGCGTATGCCTCAGAGGTATGACGCCTCGGGAAAGCGAAGTTAAGTTTTGAAACAATATTGTCAAAATTTTAGTAGCAGGACAGCAGCGCGCGACAAATTCCACATCAATGTTTGCAAATGAACGAGGCGACGAGAATGTGAGAGGGGGGATAAATTGATACATTTCAACTGGCGTTACTCCTAACTTCACGGCTGTGTGTGCGTCCGAGAATCCTCTCAAGCAAGGCCACAAGAACAGGGTGATTTGCGGCTATATCCTTCTCTTCTGTAGGCTTTGTGCATCAAAGGCGCGTCATCATTGTTTTCAACCGGCATGCCTATTTGTCAACTGTTCTTGGCAACGAAGCAATGATTTGGATAGGCCTTCTGTTCGGGATGTTACTGTAAAAGTAGCCTCCAATAAGATGGAAACATTATGAAATAAATTAAAAAGAATTGAAATGAAAAGAAATACATGATAAATGAAAAAAGAAACATGTATTGGGCTATCAATTGTTATTGAAACAGAAATTAATTGTGCATCCCTGAACAAGACTGGTTTAAGTAAGGACAAGACATATCTTACATGTGGGCCTAACATCACGAGACTATTGCACATTAGTACCATGCATGTGGAACATCAGACAAACAGAACATGGAGCCTGACCCCACAGTAACCCACACTCACAATCACGGTTACAGGTATATGCAAGATGAGGGACACAGGCCCATGTGCTGATATACATCACATACACTCTGAAACGCCTATTTGAGGGTAATAATTGTCTCAATGTGGGTGGGTTGTATTTTGTTTTGTTTTGTTTTTGTTTGGTTTTTTTTTTTTTGGGGGGGGGGGGAGGGGGCTTGGTTGTCTTTGTCTAGTCCAAGGGGAGGCTCACCATCAGAGAAATTGAAAATCCCTGCTTTATGAGATATGGGTCCTTCAAATGTATGATATTTCTGCAGCCAGACATACTCGCAAAAAGAGGGTGTCAACCTTATGACGTCACGGCCCTGTAAATATTGTCGCACCAAAGGCACAGTTTTAAGTTGCCGTTTCAACAAGTTATTCCCGGAAAAAATATTTAAAGTTGGATTGATGTTTTAGAAATAGGCACAATATTTAATATGAATAATAAATGAATATTCGTTTCATTTCTTCTTTAAATTGGAGTATGCATGCATTTACCGTACGTGCATGTGCACGTGTGCACACAAGTATGCATACTCAAGACAGACCTACACACTTGTAAGAGGACTCAAAAGTGTGTGTGTGTGTGTGTGTGTGTGTGTGTGTGTGTGTGTGTGTGTGTGTGTGTGTGTGTGTGTGTGTGTGTGTGTGTGTGTGTGTGTGTGTGTGTGTGTGTGTGTGTGTGTGTGTGTGTGAGAGAGAGAGAGAGAGAGAGAGAGAGAGAGAGAGAGAGAGAGAGAGAAATTTCACTTTTTTCACCTTCACTAGTTCACATTACAGGATACAGCCATCTCCATAGGTCCAAATCCAGCATAGAGAGAGAGAGAGAGAGAGAGAGAGAGAGAGAGAGAGATAGATATCAACAGATGGATGGTCAGATAGCGCAAATGGTCAAAACTAAACAGGAAGGCCTCTCGCTGCGGAAGGATGAGAGGACGAGAGGAGCGAGAGAGACGGAGAAATGGAACTTAAACAAATGCAGGTTCCGAAGAAACG
>NC_085877.1:29564764-29567264 GCF_034702125.1 Engraulis encrasicolus | reverse complement strand
TTATTAATACAATTAGAAAACGTCCACTATAAAAAAAAATACAAATAAATAAAGGTTCCTCAAAGAACCCCCAGGTGTCACTATAAAGGTTCTCTGATGAATGGAAGAACCCCATTGGTTTCTAAAAGCTTCCTCATAGAAACTTAAAGTGTTGCTCCACAATGGCAAACTGAAGAACTGCTAAAAGTTATTTTAGGAACCCGTCGACGGCCAGTGTGGAAGGACTCCTAAGGTTTCTCTGCGGAATATTGGGGTTATTCTGAGAGCTTTTAGGTTCTTCAGAGAACCTATGGTTTCTCCCCCACTTCAACTCAGGGTTTTCTGAAGAGCCATCACAGTTTTACAGCGTCCACGTACGGACAAGCAGGTGCTGGAGGCCAACACTGGCAGTCATTATAGATTACACTACTACTAACAATGGTGTACTGCAGTGTTTGGAATCTGGGAATCAGGATGTCCAAGGAGTTCACAAAATATCTACAGGGGGTCACGGAGCCCTCTTGATTTTAAGGGGTTCGATCGTTTCAATTAAATTGCAATTGATGTTAAATAAATGAGAAGGCATTCCTTTAATATATTTGACAAAGCAACAAAAGGCAAGGGCAACATTAAATATTGTTTATATATAAACATAGTTCAGGAGGAGCCCGCGGAGTGATTGGCTGATTACTGCTCACGCCTAAGTGAAGATTTATTCCCTCCTACACCCCAAACCTTCTCCCCAAACTCTAGGCCTACATTTCCCTACTCCCACTCTGCCATCCCTCTATAGACAGGGGGTTGCAAGCGGATCTCATCCCACATGATCTCCGCTCAGAACATCTCGGGACAAAGGCCAACTACCGCTTGCATTGTTCTCAAAGTTTGATACTGTAAAAATATGGGTCCCCTCAGGAAAAGGTTGGGAATTATTGTTATATTGTATTGAATTACATGTATTACAGTATTTACAGAATAGGAGTAATTTACAGTAAATTCAATATTTAACCTGGAAAGTTGTTTAAAGCACAACAGCGGGATACATGGGATGGGGCAACAGTAGAAATCTTTTATTGTGATTAACCACACAGATTACATACTGCTCAGACCTTATGGCCTGGAGCGTTTCAACTCCCAAATGTTTACTCACTAATATAGATTCATTCATATTAATGGTCTTTACATACAAAAGGCAGAAAATTATCTTTTAAAAAAAACCCTTGGTTGACTAGAATAATAATAATAATAATTAATATAATAATAGACCTTCAATGTGAAGATCTTTTTTTGTAAAAACAAAACAAAACAAAACAAAAAATGCTCCCAGTATTCGAAGAGGCTGCGTTGCCGTGGCGTTGTCAAGGTTACAAGTTCAGAGCAGTTCATTGGACAGTACAGTTTGTGTTTTAGGTGCGGACATGCACCAGGGCAGGACTATTACAACTAATAATAATAACAAAAAAGTTGGGGGCTCGTCCCGGATCAGTTCGACTGCCGAGAGCGCCGCCCTAGAGGCCACAAAGGTGGCATGTCCAAGGTGACCTCAGTACTCCCACGACGGATGCTTTTTAAAAAGTGTCTATTTCATAAAAATATTCCGTTATTTGCTTTTAAAACCCTGAAGACAGCCACGAAGGGCCTCAGTCTGTTTTCACGAGACCTCAAAGTCTCTGGGGAGGAAGACAAAGACGATTTCTTGCTCCCTCTCTCCTCTCTCTTTGGCCGTTGCTTCCTCTGTGCAACAACACCACAGAACACGCATACTTACACACGACCTTACAAGTATGTGGTGAAAGTGCTCTTCTAGATAACGCTGTGTGCGTGCGTGTGTGTTTACGTACGTGTGTGTGTGTGTGTGAGAGTGAGTCTGTGCGTGTGTGCGTATGTGTGTGTGCGTGTGTGCGTGTGCGTGCGTGCGTGTGTGTGCGTGTGTGCGTGCGTGCGTGTGTGTGTGTGTGTGTGTGTGTGTGTGTGTATGTATCATGCATGTATGTGTCTGTGTGTTGTCCTCAGGTCCTTGTCAGAGGCAATCTGTTTCAAAAACCACAGAGGAAGAGTAGGAAGTTGGACAGAGGAGTTACAAAACCACAGAAGTACAGAAGGGTCCTCCAAAAAAGCAATTCTGTGGCGGCCATTTTGAATCATTTGTGGTCTTCTAGCATGTACGCTATAACAAAGACATAAGGCTTAGATAGAGAGATAGCTCTCTCTCTCTTTCCTTCACTTTAAGTGTGTCTTATTTTTGTTTCAGGCTGTCAACAACCAGTCTCTTTGCTTTTTTTGTCTTTCATTTCCCAGTCTTTCAAATGCTGGACGGACACAAAAAAAAGAAAAAAAAAAATACATTTCCCACCAAGAGCTTTGGCCAAGCGTGTGTGACACAGTGGAGAGGTCAGTATTGCATGTGTTTATTTGATTGTGATGTCACCTCTCAAGTTGTAGTCCTAACTGAGAGAGGGCAGCATCGTGAACAGTGATTGGCTGGATGCGGGCAGCTGGCACGATGAAGTCATAACAATCC
>NC_085877.1:29557264-29559764 GCF_034702125.1 Engraulis encrasicolus | reverse complement strand
CTATACACACACACACAAGTCAACACTATGAAACACATACACACATAGACACACACACTCGCATGCACACACCCACACACACACCCACACACATACACACACACACACACACACACACACACACACACACACACACACACACACACACACACACACACACACACACACACACACACACACAGGGACACACACACACACACACAGGCACACACTGAGAGATCAATTAAGATGAAATTGAAAATAATTTAATGGCATGGCTGTTTTCTGCCGTCATCTTTTCTTAGGCTCATGAATGTCATCCTGGTGGCGTCTCTTTTGTTAGAAGCAGAGAGAGAGACTTGTGGAGACATATGACACAGCCAAAGACTTGCACAGTCAAAGACATAGACGCACACACACACACACACACGCACGCACGCACGCACGCACGCACGCACGCACGCACGCACGCACACACACACACACACACACACACACACACACACACACAGACAAACACAGACTCTGTCTCTATCTCTCTCTATCTCTCTCTCACTCCTTTCTCTCTCCTCTCTCTCTCTCTCTCTCTCTCTCTCTCTCTCTCTCTCAGCAGACATAAGACACCTGATTGACAGCTGGAAGGGCTTACAAAGGACATTCCTCTTTGACAAGGCATGTCTCTGTATGAGGGTCTGTGTGTGTGTGTGTGTGTGTGTGTGTGTGTGTGTGTGTGTGTGTGTGTGTGTGTGTGTGTGTGTGTGTGTGTGTGTGTGTGTGTGTGTGTGTGTGTGTGTGTGGGTGTGTGTGTGTGTGTGTGTGTGTGTGTTTGTGTGTTTCCATATTCATATGCTTGTATGGTGGCCCAAATGACATTCTATTTCCCTAAATAAGGTTGGGGGTGGTGTGTGTGTGTGTGTGTGTGTGTGTGTGTGTGTGTGTGTGTGTGTGTGTGTGTGTGTGTGTGTGTGTGTGTGTGTGTGTGTGTGTGTGTGTGTGTGTGTGTGTGTGTGTGTGTGTGTGTATGTGTGTGTGTGCGTGCGTGCGTGCGTGCGTGCGTGCACATGTGTGTGTGTGTGTGTGGCTTTTGACAGACAGGACATTCCACTCCACTGAGGAACTGGGCAGTAGGGTGTGTGTGTGTGTGTGTGCGTGCGTGTGCGTGTGCGTGTACGTGTGTGCGTGTGACAGGACATTCCAAAGAGACCAAGAGCAGTGGGGGGCACGGCATTAACACACGCTCACGCACACGCACACGCAGACACACACACACAGCCCCACCTTTATATCTTTGTGGGGCCCTTGTGGGGCCCTTCCTATTTTTGTGGGGTTCTTCCATTCATATTTACCCTGACAACAGCTTAATAATGCTAAACTGTGCCCAAATCAAAACAAAGCCTCACCATAACCTGACAGTGATGAAATGTTTTTACACTTTTACTTTTACCGGTAACAACAAAACTACCCCAGCAAAATGGGTCAAAATGAGGGCCCCAGCATGTGGGTGTGCTCCAATAGCAGTGGCACACACACACACACACACACACACACACACACACACACACACACACACACACACACACACACACACACACACACACACACACACACACACACACACACACACACACACACACACACACACACACACACACACACACTGTTTCTGACTCCAAACAAACACACTCACTGACGGTGACGGACAGGATAGAACATGGGGAGAAAGCTCCCCATGCAAACCTCTGACTGTGTGACATTGTGTATGAGTGTGTGTGTGTGTGTGCGTGCATGTGTGTCCCTGTGTGAGTATTTGTTTATTTGGTATGTATGTTAAAGGGATGGTTCGGCGTAAAATGAAAATTTTACCATCAAATTATGTGGCATGACCATGGTACATTTTTTTACGCTGAATCATGCCTTTAAGTAGTTTTCTGTGTACCTCAGTTTCATTGTATTTATTTGAAATCCAGTGTGTTCCCGTTTGTGTATCTCTGAATGTAGTTTGCATATGAAGAGTTCAGATACAAAAACCCCTAACTCCATTTCTGAAGACCTGCACTTCTATATTTTTAGAGAACCCCGTTGTTGGTTTGGTTTACATTCATGTACCTGATAATACATATAAATATTTAAATTACAAATATAAAATAAAAAATGCAATTTAGATAGATTTATATTACATACAAATGAATTAAGAAATGTTTCTGAAAAGGGTTTCGCATGTGAACTATTCATATGTATGTGCAGGGCTCTAAATTAACACCACTATTCCTGGTCATTTCGATGCAATTTTAAGGCCAGAGTCAATTTAAGGGCCCTGCGGCGGCCATCTTGAAAATGAGGCCTTTCCTGAAGTCATATTCTGGCAGATTTTTAGTATGTTGTCAAGTACATCAGATAGTACTGTAAACCACTGAGAAACCTTTTGTTAGATTTTTTTTGGGGTTAAGTCATAACTGCACTTGACTATATGTATATGGGTCAAAGACGATTTTTGGGGGGGCTCAGGCGTCAGGTGGCGCAA
>NC_085877.1:29544764-29547264 GCF_034702125.1 Engraulis encrasicolus | reverse complement strand
GTTGGGGTGCTGTGTCAGTTAGAGAGAGAAACAGAGAAAGAGAGAGAGAGAGAGAGAGAGAGAGAGAGAGAGAGAGAGAGAGAGAGAGAGCGAGAGAGAGAGAGAGAGAGAGAGAGAGAGAGAGCGAGAGAGAGAGAGAGAGAGAGAGAGAGAGAGAGAGAGGTAGAGGTGGAAAGATGGGGCAATGGGAACCAGACAGAAAGGGAGAAGAGGAAAGAGTATGGAGGAGAGAAATGTTAAGTGACGGAAAATGGGACACAGTTTTATCTCAGGAATACGCATACGCTCGCATGCACGTACACTAGACCTGTTCAAAAAAACCTTTTTTTGTAATTTTGAAGCCAATTGCTGTGATTCCCATTCTCCAAGGTGTGGAATGGCCAGATATAAAATTATTTTGATTTTGGACCATGGGAAGACCTGCCTCAAGACCCATAAAGTTTCAATGTTTATTTTAATCAAAAACGCCTGACATTTGGCCCCATTTTGCCTAATAACTTCACAGCCATTTGTCATAGAGCATTGGGGGTGGTGTCACCTGAAAGCTGACAAAATTTCCTTTCAGATGATACCCAATATGTCAGTATCATGCACAGTTATAGCTGACTTTAAAGCAGAAATGTGTTAAATTTAGGCGAATTTTGGTGGTTTCAGCTCAAACAATACTCAATTGGACCCCAGAAAGGTTTATTAATTCACCTAAGTATAGTGCAAAATTGAAGTCTGAAAGAAAATATATTTCCTAACATTTCATATATTGCCAGTGACACATCCTGAACTGTCAGAACACAATATATAAAGTTGTGATCTCTTGCTTACTCTTCCTGTGCTGTCGGAAGACAATATTGGCCTAATGGATCCTGATTTTGTTGGTTTGCCCACCAATGAATTATCAGTCTGTAATTTTAATATTTGTTATAAATATCAAAAAGCAAATCCAGAAAGTAGCTTAAAAGAATATATATTAGGAATTTATTTCTATTACATTGAGGGAGATAGGTAGGCCTATTTGATCCCCTCCTAACCATTAAGAGTTCTGGTCTCACAGATCAGATGGGCACTTCCAATCAACTTGTCATCTGAATTCAAGACACCTGAAAATAGTCAGCTGACTTAAAAAGTCTCCCGTTGATAGAAATGGTGAACGAATCAGACACAAAACTCTCCAAACATGGTAAAGAGCCAGAAGCTGTAAAAAGATGTTCGTGATGTTAGCTTGTGGACCTGAACATGGGTGGAATGGAAAAAAAACACAAGTCAGAGTGTTTCAGTAAACAGCACCAACAGCTGTGTCCTTAAGAAATATAAAAATGACTGCTGATCTACCTCAGTCTTAGGGTGCAATCAAAACACAGTCAAAATATCAGGCTTATACTAAGCATAAAACATAAAACCAGACTATTGTAGCCTCTTAATGCCAACATTTCCACAGTGGAATGCTGTAATAGTTGTTGAAAAGACATACCATACTATTACCTTACTACTTACCAAAGACTACCATGTACTAAAACTACTATTACATTACAGAGTGCCTATAGTGATACATTACGACTTGGTCATTGCCATTCTGGTAACAGTAAAGGTATGCTGTTGTCTTATGTGTTATGTCTTTTCTTATGTCCCAAAGGTGTGTGTGTGTGTGTGTGTGTGTGTGTGTGTGTGTGTGTGTGTGTGTGTGTGTGTGTGTGTGTGTGTGTGTGTGTGTGTGTGTGTGTGTGTGTGTGTGTGTGTGTGTGTGTGTGTGTGTGTGTGTGTGTGTGTGTGTGTGTGTGTGTGTGTGTGTGTGTGTGTTGCATTGTCAATAAACCATGGATGAATGGATCTCAGCCATTGTAGTCATGGACTGTTTCAGCTGCCACTATCTGGCAAGCAACAGGATAGAAGCCAGAACAGCTATTTTTACCAGATAATAAGACAGATGAACTCAAGAGAAGATCAGCAGAACACACACACACACACACACACACACACACACACACACACACACAGCACACACACACAACACACACACACACAACACACACACACACACACACACAACACACACACACACACACACACACACACACACACACACACACACACACACACACACACACACACACACACACCTTAAACTTCATTATCATGTATAATAAGTGTGCTAAGTATACAAAGTGTGCAGACATTGAACTTTATTTTCATAGTGTCTGACCCTTTTGTCCTGTACCTTCTCATGGGAGAATTTCAGATGATGAGTTGTTTGGAAGTGCCCAACTGGTCTGTGGAACCAGAAGTCTTAATGGTTACCAGAGGATCAAATGCCTTTCTCCCTCAATGTAATAGAAATCAATACATATTTTTTAAAGTTACTTTTTGCTTTGCTTTTTGATATTCTATGTTTCCATGTTAGAATACACCTACTATTAAAATTATAGACTGATAATTTCTTTGTGGGCAAACCAACAAAATCAGGATCCATTAGGCCAATATTGTGTTCCGACAGCACAGGAAGAGTAAG
>NC_085877.1:29537264-29539764 GCF_034702125.1 Engraulis encrasicolus | reverse complement strand
ATTAAAATAAATGGACTGCAGCAATTAAGTAGAAAATCACGCTGAGGACATTGAAAGAGAAATTGGCCAAAACGGGCCCATTGTACTTCAATTTCGAGAAGAAAGTAAAATAAATAAAACGATAATAATTAAAACACAAAATGGAGTCAGTTGAAATTATGGCCTTCAAAGAGAAGTGGTCATTAGCTCAAGTTAAGTTTAGTCAGCTAGTCAAGAAGCTGACTCTAACTGTAGACCTGTTAGAAAAAGAAGCTTTAATTGAGGGAACCCAACTGCTAAGCGTAGAGTTCAGTGTAGTACTTGATGCTGGACTAGACTACATTGACTCCCTAGAAGAAATGGAAGATGCAGACGGAGAAGCCGCGCTGGTCAAGGAGGCCAATACCCAGTTCGTCGCTGCATACAAAGCAGTACTCCAGCTCATTAAGGGGAGACTCTGGACCAAGTATGCCCAGATTGACCTGCAGTTATGCGCTGATGCTGCAGAAGAAAAGTGCATAGAGGTGGAGTGCACCAACATGAAGTGCGCGTCAGAAGTCAAGTACCAGGCCCTGAGAGACAGCCTGGTGGAGAAAATCTGCGTGCTGGAAGGAGAGGTGCTCAAGTGGGAGTGTCTCGCCAGTAAGACACTGGTGTACCAACAGCAGCTGTACAAACTGAGAACCCGACTGCGTGACTGGGAAAGGAGGTGGCAAATGTCACCAAAAGAAGATGGTGTGCCGTCAACACCCGACGTAGCCAATGCATCACCTGCGCCTCCGCCACCTGGCATGTCTACGGTCGCAGAACCAGCGTCTCCATTTCTCTCTCTGTATCCAGTAAGCCAGCCAGAGGATGCCGTCCACAATTGTCAAACTGACTGCGCACCAGGACTGGATGTCCCTGTGCCTATGAAGACAGAGCTGGAAGAAAGGACCGAGAAGACGGACGCTTGGGCTGAAGAAAAGTATGGGTCTGCAGAAGGTGAACACTCGGCCACCAGTGGTGTCCACCTACAAGCCCTCAAATCTGGCCCTACATTCCTTTCTCCGTCCAAGGTTACAGACTCCAACACTGCTAGACTGCAAGAAAGTAGACACTCTGCCAACAGTGGCGGAAAGGAAGTGTCTCAAACAATGGACACCACTGCAATGCTACAAGAAAGTAAGCACTTCGCCTACAGTGATGTCCATGTGCAGGTTGCCAAATCTGGCCCTGCGTTCCCCCCTCTGCCAAAGCCAATGGACGTGGCAAAAATAACAGAGGGGTCGGATGAGTGTCATAAAGAAGCCCTGCAAGCTGAAGAAATGATAACAGCCAAGCCTGCTGCCAAGCCTACCCCAGCCAAGACTCCTGAGACTGATTCTGATGGCGATGATCATCGCTCAGAGAAAGGAACGAGAAGGCCCTCTGTCGCAGGAAGTTGGAGGGAGGCATTCTTGGCGTCGCTCACAGCAGGCATCAAACCCTGGAAATGGCCAGGGAAAGCAGTGCCTACCACCTTTGAGAACCAGATGCATTCCCGATGGTCCAGCTCGTTCACACCGTTGTGTGAGCCCACTGCCTGGACAACCCGAGAAGTGGAAAACTGGCTGGGTGGGAACAGCCAGGTCCCGGCGCAGCCAAAGTGGGAGGCAACTGGGACCATCACCTGCATGGGCCAACCGGTAGAGGTCTGGCTGGGTGGGAACAGCCAAGTCCTGGCGCAGCCAAAGTGGGAGGCAACTGGGACCATCACCTGCATGGGCCAACCGGTAGAGGTCTGGCTGGGTGGCTACAGTCAGGACGGGGCCCGTTCAAAGTGGGAGGCAAGACCCCATCTCTCTTCTGGTCCTCAAAAGCATGAGGATCCAGTTGAGGGCTTGACGCCTGCCTCTCCCCTGCTAGGCCGAGCAACGCCTGAAGGAGACACCGGCGGTCTTGGCCTAGACCCTCACTCCTGGTGCCGACTAGGGGCCATCCAAATTGGGGTGGGCCGGCCCTGGGAAAAGTGGAGAAAAGTTACCGGCCCAGATCTGTCCATCCGACCAAAGTGGCACTGGTCGGAGAGGACCATCAGTGCCGGCATCATCTGGTCAGCTGACCCAAATGTTGGCAAAGGAGCCAGCAAAGCTGCAGAGTCAACTGGCGTGTCGGCCTTCCTTGGAAAAGGGAGGCTCTCTCCTGCCCCCTGCTGCCTTCCCGAAATGTGAGAAGGCTGATGGCCCTTCTTTCGATGGAGGTCCAAAACCCTCCACCCTGACCCATGCTGGGTCAAATCATTGCCCAATCCCTCTCATTCTCTCCCATATCCCTACCCTGTTGGTGGGTTGGTGCACGCTGAACGCTGCTGCCATACCCATTGCAATGCACACACTCACTCGCGCACACACACCCCCACACATCAAGCTGGTTGGTGTAGGCCGAACGCTGCCACCACGCTGATAACATTACACTAACCTGAAGAAAAGAATATCCAACATCCACACCACACGCACATTCCTTACCCACATACCTGGGCTCTGGCCAAAGGGATGTGCTG
>NC_085877.1:29467264-29474764 GCF_034702125.1 Engraulis encrasicolus | reverse complement strand
AAAGCATACGGCCCCCTCTCAAACAGTCATTACCCGTTGACGTTCCACAGCTGGCATGTCTCGCTCTACTATCTGCCTGTCTCTCTGGTTCTCACGCGCACTAGCGTCTCACACATACACTGGCGCTCTGGAACTGGCCCGGGTAATAAAAATGAAGGGGATGTTTAATAGCTACTGTTCATTTCAACTTGCGTTATGATTTATTTTTTTAACTAAACTAAAACGATTTTATGATCTTCATTCCAGTTGGTAGGCTAAAGAGTATTAACACGGAGCCAACCAAAAGTTCATCCATGGTGAGCAAAAATAAACTACCAACAGCCCTACTCACATAAATGGCGAATATTTAAACGCCGTTCGTTTAAGGCACCAGTGGACACATTCAACCTCCCAATTTCACACAAACTCATTCGAGCTAATTTCCTCCATTCCTCAAGGGCTCACCACCACACATCCCATCACCACACACACACGCGCGCGCTCGCGCTGCACTGCGTCTCGGGCAATAATGTAGGTGCATGTGTTTGACATCTCCTTGTGAAATATTAAAGCTAACCGAATCTGACACTGATGACGCTTTTAATTAGCTGAAGCTGTCGGATCCCGTCGCGGTGTAATGCGCTCATTACCCTGCCGTGGAGATGAGCACGGTGGGACGCCGTTAATCCACACACAGCCTCTCGAGCCCAAGTACCAGAGGGCAATAACACGCCATCACCTCCCGGCGGTGGATCATCCATCCGCGGCGGGCCCTCGGCGTGGAGGAGAGCTTGGTAATTGATTGTCCTTGACTGCAGCCAGGTGCCTACGTCGCGGCATGAAACGCGGAACAAATCCGCACTTCTTCTGATGATGGGACACCCCCCATCCCGTTTGTCCGTTTCCCATCTTAGGCTCATCTTTGTCAGTGTTAATTCTACTCCTGTCGCGTTAAAATGAGCACTTGCGGTGTTCTTGGCTACTTTCAACACGTTGAATTAACAGTAAAACGTAGCCTGATATGCTTCGCCACCGTTTCCTCCACTCTCCCTTCTCTCTCTCTCACGCACAAGCACACACACACACACACACACACACACACACACACACACACACACACACACACACTCACACTCGTCGGTCTGCGAGTACCTTTACGAAAGCTAAGACCACACACTAGTTGCATATACAGGAAAAAAAATACAACTTTTACGCACACAGGTTAAGAAACTTGCGCGGCGGGGTGTCTAGCCAAAGTGAGAAGAGGTGGGGGAAAAATAAAAGAAAAATCTCACACACCGTGACTTAATGAGTTCTGTGCTCCCTTGCAAGTGGTGTGGAGGGCAGCTGTGAACAATTCACAAGGTAGACCTTGCTTAATCATCTCATAAGATGTTATAGAGTGCGAATGGAGTGGGGAAATGAGTGGATAGCCCGCCACACACACACACACACACACACACACACACACACACACACACACACACACACACACACACACACACACACACACACACACACACACACAGTGGGGGAATGAGTGGATAGGCACACACACACACACACACACACACACACACACACACACACACACACACACACACACACACACACACACACACACACACACACACACACACACACAATTCGGTCTACTGTTCTAGCACTAGCTGCCAAAGTAATATGCGTGTAGTAGGCCTTGACACGTCTCCACTACCGCTGGCCCAGCCATACAAGTGCTTTTGATAAAACCCCCTTTCCGCTTGGGAGAACTATGAGCAAAGTTACTGTATAAGCCATCTCCTCTTGTTGTTAAAATATAGAAAGACACACGTAATAGATAATGTCCATTTGAGGAATATAAATTTGACATGATATGAATTCAGTTTTGTCAATTGACGGGTCTTTTGTGACGCACATCCTCCTCCTTGAACCTTACCATCTCGGGAAGAAAGCAACAGACTCTATGGCACACACACACACACACACACACACACACACACACACACACACACACACACACACAGGCATCACAGTGGGCAAGAAGCGCGTTGACCCACATTCTGACAGAGTCGCCATGCACGTTTTGCATACCAACCCCAAACACACACACGCACACGCACAACAAGCGGCACTGTCCTTCTACTTAAACGGCCATATGACCGGCTACCATGGGTTATGTATGGACGTGTCAGTTGGATTATATACGGCCGGCTTCCTCTTGCTGTATATAACGTGCTGCTTCTGCTGCTTCTACTGTGTGGTCGACTAGAACAGCTGTGTAGGCTAGTCTGCATCCGAAAATGTAGGCTACTTTCATAGACAGTAGGCGCAACTTTTTTTGACATGTTTGTCCTTGTAAGGATTGGGGGAACTTTGTTTAAAATAATGGCTGGGTTTGTACTCAGTCCTCCCGGGAGATCACAACTGTCATCGGCCTTGAAACCGCCAGCGCTGGGGCCGTGGCTATTGTGAGAGAGGGCCTTGTGAGTTCCTTTGTCTGGCGGCGCGATTCTTATGCATGGACCCTTTACAAAAGCATCTGTTCCAATTTGTAGACCGAGGCAACTAATTGTCATCGGCCGGTTAAATATCAACACCCAGTTTGCTTGGGTGGACGAAACCCGGGACTGTATACAAAACAAGATAGGCTACTTTTTTTCTCTACTGTAGAACATTAATGGAAAGTTCTGGCTTAAGCGCCTCGTCAGGGGGAGCAACAGGTAGTTGGACGGGGGGAATATTTTGTTCAAAGCGGTTCTGTTACTTTTTAACCCCGGGCCATAGCACGGTGACCCTTGACAGGGGAGACCCAAGTGCATTTCAGTAAAAAAAAAAAAAAAGAGCCTAAACAAGCAAAGTGTCGGCGCCTGGTCGTTTGCTTTGGGGGTATTTTTCCTCTGGTATGTTGAATTACAATGTTGTGAGGAGTGCCAATCTGATTACAAGACATGAAAACTTTTTCTCCTCTTATCGGCAGAAACTTTTAATAAACTTCTGGCCTTTTTTTCAACAGCACGATCATTACAAAAGACTAGCCTACATGTGGTATTGTAGCCTACTATGTAAATCCAAACGCCAGCCAACCTAGAACAGTTTTTTTTATTGTTCTGAATTAATTCTGCAGACATAGCCAAATCGTCCTTTCTCCCCAAACTATACAGAAAATTACGCCTGAGTTTAATGGATTTTTCAAAACACTCTGTTTAAAAAAATACACAAGGAGATTTCAAAAAATATCCATTGTTTTCATCCGCTGTTGCTGTTGGCACTTTGCAAAGTGAACTGCAATTGAACACCACTAGTGAACAAACCGGCCGATTCGATTAGTTTCCTGACAATGACCTTTGGGATAAAGACCTAACCACATGATACAACCGCAAATAAATATGGAAATTGATTCACCATATGCACTTATTCATGTACTGTAGCCTATTCACACAAACAGAGGTAAAGTTTGTCAAGCGCGCACACGCATGACAGCGGAAAACAGGCATTGACATACCTTCTTCTGCTGCGGAGAGTGTGGATAATCCGGCGAGGCAGAGCCAGAGAGCGAGGACAACGATCCGCAGAATATGCTCCATTCTCCAGCTGTCAGTTTGGCGAACACCGGCGCTGTAAAAGCCTTGGACAGTAGCCTAGATACCTGGCGATCCCACAAATGTAGCCCACAATCTCCACGGGAACTTCAAAGTGTCCTTCACAACCTGTCCTGTCAGCTAGGCCGTGTCTCAACTTGAAGTCCCGTCTGCCACATCAGTAAAGGCTCGATGATCGGACACTTGTCTCTCTCGATGAAGGAAATATCACAACGCTTTGAACATAGGTTATTAAAAGGCGCATGGAGTTAATTGCGTATTCTGCGTAAAAGTCTCACACAGAACGAATTCAATATTTAATTTTTAAAAAGAGAGAAACCTTAGAATTGTAGTATACAACTTCAAATAAATAAGCCAACTAACTCAACATAAACTGCAGTTTACCATGTCCAAAAAAGCAGTCCGTTTTGTCCGAAAATATTATCAGTGTCGACTTGATAATATGAGACAGTAATAAAGGTCATCCTATAGCGCGCCGATGATGTTGTAGGTCCAGACTCTCTGAATCCAGTTTCGGTATGCTTTTCTCACACCCGCGGGATAGGAGGAAGCGGTTCTGTTCCCCGTGCCGGTTCTGGTAAACGAAGCCTACCGCAGCAGTCGAAAGGAACAGGGTACCCCGCTGCTTCCAAACCCCGGTCAGCCCGTGCCAAGCGATACCAACCCCTCTCTGACTCCTCTTTCCCGTCACCACGACCGCCGCATTCCACTCTTCTTTTTGGGGGGAAGCAAAACAAAACAGGCGGCTGCGGTTCGGGAACGAAACATCCACTGTGCGTGCGCGCCCCGGTCTGTAATCCGTCCCTCAGCAGTCCCGTTCGTGCTTTACAGCCCTCTGACGATTTTAGAAATGTGGCGGTGGTGCTTTCGGCTCGATGTAAACAGCCACCGCAAATAAACAAACACGTAAACGGCGCACGGACAGTCCACTCCAACTTTGTGTGTCTCCTGGTAGGGCGCCCTGGGCAGCACTGTTCAGTGGCAGCCGCGTGGATTTGGAGTTCCAAAGGCACCCTGCGCGAACGTCCCGCCCACATCCACTACAACGCACTCCTATTGGTCACCTGGTGCGTCTATCATTTCCCACAGATTTTGAGCATTTGAGTTACTTTTTGCCCGTGCTGCCAAATGCACTTACTATAATCCTGTGAATCACGTTTTAATTATGCTTCAGTTCAGATAGGCTAATAAAACAAAGTCAATGCAATACAATGGAGCAAAGTTTGCACAATGACATTTCCAGTTGCGTGTGTAGAATTGTCTTGTTATGTTCACCCTTAACGGCTGCAATTGACATTTCTCTTCCTCTGTCTCTGTCTCCCCCCCCCTCTCTCTCTCTCACACACACACACACACACACACACACACACACACACACACACACACACACACACACACACACACACACACACACACACACACACACAGTGAGTTGCAGCCCTGGCCGCAGGTGAGGTGAAGAGCGTTTGATGGATGCGCATAATTGTCTGGCTCTGTTTCCTTTGAGAAGATCTCGTATTTTCCTGCCCGCCTTAAAAAGGTTGACCTTATCTCCGGACCTGACGACTGACGTTTAGATATCGATTAATCAATGGTGCTCCATCGATCACGTTCCATCTCGGCGGCTCTTCTCTGAGTTGCCTAGCCGCGCTTACCTCGCCTCTCCCCGGCGGCAGAAAGTGGGACGAGTCGCTCCTTTCCACATGCTGGAGCCGCCTCGCACTAGTTGGTCTGATTAAGGTATTGATTCGTTCATCATTACGACAAAAAAGGCAAGACCGCATGAGGCAGACTGAAAAACGTTGGAAAGCCTACTTAATTCATTCCCGCTGTATGGATATTTTAACGAGTAGGCCGAGGCTACCCCCAAACCCAACTATTCGACACCTTACACCACAGTAGGCCTACAGTCTTTCAGTAGACCTATGATGAATTAAGGCAAATCTTTATCTCTGACAGTGATCCAACGTCCTCTGCCAGGCGACCCTTCACCCTTGGCTTCCCACACCCATCTTTATGTCACACGGAGAGAGGGATCACTATACAGATTAGCCCTGAGTCTCTCTCTCTCTTCCAAAAAAATGGGCCCAGATACGCTAACCTCTTTCTTCAAGCCAACATCTGTCGAAGTTTGGGTATATCCCCATCTTTTTAGGGTTTTACTGTTCACATTGACGGCGAACTAAGAGGATAAAGCCGAGAGAGAGGTGACGTTCCCTCTCTCTCCATTGATGGGACGGTGCATAATCGGGTTTTGTTTTAATCTCTCAAACTCGTCAAGAATTGCAGTTGATTCTCTCTCTCTCTCTCTCTCTCTCTCTCTCTCTCTCTCTCTCTCTCTCTCTCTCTCTCTCTCTCTCTCTCTCTCTCTCTCTCTGACGGTGGGGGACTTTTTTCATACCACTGTCGTTTCAAGAACTGCTGGGGGTTGAATAATCGCTTCTTATTATCCTCCATTAGAATGGGAGAGAAATCCGCCACAGACAGTGTGACGAAAAACTCAAGACTCAGTTCAAAAGGTGCTAAAGATCTCGCGCTTAACTTCTGTGAGCTGGGGCGCGCGCAGGATCTCCTGTGTGACAGTTGACACCTACCGACGTGGCTCGCGCTATTGTTTTCCTGCGCGCACTGTAAGGTCATTTTCGCTCGCAGGTGTCAAAGTCCCCATTGAGAGCCCGCTCGTCAGGTAGTTGTCATGAGTAACCGGAGGTGGTGGATACCCGACACCTACTTTTATTTCGATGAGAAACGCCGCGTCCTTACTTGTCTATTCACGGCCTGGCACACCTCATTATTAAATGTAGTCTACGTTGCAGGCCGTTCGTCTAACGTCACCGTTTCATGTTGTGCTGCTGAAGAGCTAAAAGATATTATTTTTCCAATGTCTCACTTTACACACCAGAAGCGGGCATGTACAAACGCAGGCGACGCCTGACAGCCTAAAGCCTGAAAACTGTTATTCACAAACACACTGCAGCGGAGGCTTTTTCATCCTTGAAGGACAAAGAAGAAAATCTCTCTCAAGAGCCGATGATGGGCTGTGTCGATTGCCTGAAAACTTGTGTGCGAGTGAAGTGGGATTTAGATTCAGAGAGATGGCCCGCACCGTGTGAGAGTGTTGAGGCTTTTCAATTCAAGGGCCTACTCAGCAGCCTCTCCAACAGATCATAAAGCGTCCTCTTGTCCCCCTAGCGGTCTCTGGCGGTACTGAGGAAATCTGCACATCAAGGGTCCTGAAAGTTATCATAAAAAAATACAAATTTGTCACAGAAATGTTGTCTATGTGTGTGTGCTACTATGACAGCCAGTTGAGGAAACTGATTAACAGCACACAAACCTTAAATATTTTTTAAGTCACCCAGTGTGGTTGTTTCGTTTTAAACCCAAAGCACACACACACACTCACCTCCCCTCATGCTTTCATCATCCTCCTCCCTCCTCAGACTCACATTGGTCGTCTTTCATCTCTATCTCCAGTCCGTTGTATTATGCAAGCAGATTTCGTTTTTTTCCCCCTCTGCGTATTGAAAGCAAGACTGACAGGCCTTCAAAGATGCTTATGAAAGATAAGTTCACCACCAGATAACCTGAAAACCTACAGGCCTTACTCCTACCTGCAGTCGGTGTGTATTGAGCCAGAAGAGACAGAGACAGAGACAGAGAAGGGGCTTTGTAATGATTGCGTCAGAATGACACTTACATTTTTCCACTCTGCCAGGGTGAGCGTTTACTGTATTGCATGAACCTGGGTTTGGTTTCGCCGTTTTTTTATTTTGTTTAGCTCTGAGTAGTTTGTGTATTGTGGTGGCTGAGTTCCGCTTGTCTTTTGTTAGTCAGTCTGTGTGTTTGTGTTTAGGGGTGTAGCTCCCTCGGATGTTTGTAACTGAGACAAAAGACACGAGGGAGCGACACACAGATA
>NC_085877.1:29457264-29462264 GCF_034702125.1 Engraulis encrasicolus | reverse complement strand
TGCCAGTGTCAAGCCCTGTTAATTAAGTGACTGAGCAAGTAAGCTAGTGAGCAAAAGACAAAAGCAGAAAGAAAAGAACGTGGAAGAAAGGGGAGAAAAAAAAACTTTTTCCCCTCAGCATTTTCACATCAACACCTTGGCCTGACAGAGGTGAAATCTAAACAGGTACATGTGGTACATCTGTACAATAGTTTTCTACAGGCAGATTCTCTCTCCAAAGAAATAGGATGAAAGCCCCATTGGGAAACACCAACTCCCATTGTCATTGTTACACAGCACTCCACAGAACATTGCACACAACGAAATTGCATTCATGCCTCACCTGTGCAAGGGGGCAGCCCTCAACGGTGCCCCTTGGGAGCCGTGTGGCGGGACGGTACCATTCTCAGGGTAATCAGTCATGGAGGAGGATGGGGGAGAGCACTGGTGGATTACTCCCCCCAACAACCTGGCGGGTCGGGAGTCGAACGGGCAACTTTTAGGTTACAAGTATGATGCCCTAACTGCTTACCCATGATGTGGATTATTGCTTTCCTTGTCTTGCACCCGACCCATCGGGTGGGATGTGCACACATCTACTCCTCTGAACAAGCAAAATTGACCAATAGAACATTAGTAAACCCCCCTCCTGAAGCCTCATACGGTATCGGTAGGGCTGAGCTATCCTGCTCTACAATTTCAGAGCGCAGTATCTTGCAAATGGTCGAAAATGGGTTTAGACCGGAAATTGGCTTTAAACTACCTTCTTTTTCTTGTGTTAAAAAAATTTGGTCCAACTTGGTCCCGTTTCAGAAAAAAACGATAAAAAAACGATTATACTGCGCTTTTTGGTTTTAGGAGGTTACGTCGTACTAGCCAAGAACGCAGTATATCGCGCAATATACTGCAATTCTCCATTGACACCGTGGTTTTGGTGTAGACAGTAATACCACAACAGAACACAGTATATTGATTTTTCAGCTAAAAAGTAATGAGAAGGGTTTTTTTCTTGTGTGCATAAAGTTCCACCATAAAAAAAGTATTATATGGGAGTGTCATCACCACTTTACCTCCAACACAGTTGCGTGGCCAGAAAGGAAACTTTAAAGCCTTTTTTCTCAGTTTGCCATTTTGAATTATACTGTGTTCTGAAATTGTAGGGCAGTATCAGTCTGGATCTTTAGCTCAATGGTATTGTGCTGTGCCTCTCATGTTGAACTGGAGCATGAACTGGTAGGTTGCGGGTTCGAGGCCCTAGTGGCGAACTGTTCCTTTAAGACGTTTTTCATACTACCCGGCTGTGCCATACATACCGTGTCAAGGTGAGTGGTACTGTCAAACCAGCAAGGTTTGTGTTACATTTTTGGCCTTGTCACATAGCAATACTTTACGCATGCTAGTTGGCATGAGGTAAGGCCAACAGATATCTCTCCTATCGAGGTAGGCTATAAATAGTTTCAGTGGCATCATATTTGGATACTACAATGTTGAGCGCCTTCAATTTTCATATCAAAGTAATACAGTGTAAAACTAAAGAGCATTCCATGAGCTGGTGGCTGCCATGATTATTTTTTGATTTACCAGTGAGGATGAGCTGACGCGGATTCAGGCCGCCAAGGACCTGCTCAGCTCACTTCAGCCGGCTGGCTGTTTTTTGAGCTGAGTCAAGTTGTGTTGTGCCCAATCGAAAAGCAAAAAGTGGCAACCAAGTCACGCTTTGTTGAGCTGTAGGCCCTGTCGTGTAGGAAAATGGCTGTGGTAAAGAGCCTATAGAAATTACCACAGTGATACTGGTGTTATTCCATAATATGAAATGTATAGCTGTAACACACAAGACAATGTCAGTGCTATGAACGATGAGCTTATGACTAGATAGACCACCAAGGAAAGTACATTAACAACATGAAGCAACGATGAAAGCGGGTGGAACTCGACACCAAGGTGTCGATTCTCATGCCTCTACGGCCATCTTGAAAGGGCTGTCTCCATACGTTAATCAGTTCATGTGCTTTTTCATAGAGAATTAGCACAAAAGACTGTCCTCCACTGCTAAGTTGTCTAAAATGTATATCCTGGCCTTATCGTACCATGGTACTAAGTTCAGCTGTGTGGAACAGCCGAATTGAGAACCATTTACCAGAAAGGGTGAAGTTGAAATATGCATTGTATTTTACCCAACTGTTATAACATTTGGTCACGAGATGGGATGGGTGAAATATGTGTACCCTCTCCCTTGTCCCCATGGCTGGATTGGGCATAAGGCATACAGGGCATTTGCCTGGTGGACTGTTGATCATTTTGACCAGGTCCTCCCCTCAATACAGTGGTATCAGTCCTTGTGCCGTCCTCTGCCGCTGACCTCTCCGAGTCAGATTGAAATATTGATTTTGGCTGTTGGGGTCAAAATAGCCCATAATAGATGACTAGAAATCTTATTATCATGGGCTTCATCGTCTCTCTCAGTGCCTGGCAGACCAGTCATGGCTGAAAATGCCTGACATGTTTTATGCCCCAGTGCAACCCTACCACTCGTCCCTCACCTGCAGCAATGATTCGCCAGTTGTCTGGTAACAAGACCAAACCCCCCCCAGAGCACCGGGCCCCAGAGGCAATGTGGACCTGAGCTTGCACGTAGGTCAGGCTATAGACTGATGTACCTGTAGACTTCGGCCTCCTTTGTAATGATAGCATACGTGAGGTAGGGGGGAAATCCACCTCTGGGTTAATCCATTTTTACACTAGTTGGTTTGGAGGCCAGGCTGAGACTGTACGGCTGGACAACCAGAAAACATTATGCCTCTGCCACTTTTGATAAGAGGATTTTGGCTTGTGAGTAAACAAGTAGACCGGGATGCACACACACACGCACACACACACACACACACACACACACACACACACACACACACACACACACACACACTGACACACACACACTGACACACACACACACACACACACACACACACACACACACACACACACACAGGTAAGCACGCACCTGACAGATGGGACACATGGGTGGGTGGTTGTGTGACAACACTATCACCATCAGTGCAGTGAATACAAGCAGGGGCGGAGTGGCCCACCTTTTCCCACCGGGAGAATTTTCCCCTTGGCGGCCCTCTTTAAAAAAAAAAAGCGAACAACATGGTTTCCTAACCAAAAAGACAAAAGCCACGAAATCTGCAGTCGTACTACATGTGAACATTAGTGTAGTCAAAATATCAACCTGAATTGGAGAATTTAGCCTACACCTTGATGAAATGCACAGCCAGTGGTGTAGTCTATGTAAAACGCAGGTATACGCACCCATTTCAAAATGTCAGGGATTGCAGTATACCCACTTAAAATGGATTGATCCATTATTTACAATAGCACAAATGTATACAGTACACATAAAAAATGCTCAAATATACAGTATACCCACTTCAAAAAGTAGACTACACCACTGGAGCCATCATCACAGTCCAAAGCATTCATAGGCCTACTAGGTTAGGCTACATCACGCTACTGTTCCATGCAAATGTGCACTCCACTGTCATTTTGACAGTTTGAAATTGAAATATCGTGATGAGCATGGGCACAAAGTTTTGAGTGTGGGGATTTTTAGAAGAGTAGGCTTACAAAATATAGTATAGTAGCCTATAGTTTACAAAAAGTCTGTCTACATTGTGCAATAAACCCACCATGCAGCAAATAAGCCAAACCTAGCTACTTCAAAGCACAACCATAAGTCAACAAAATGTATAACCAAACGGTGTAGGCCTACCTTAAAACGCTGTCTTCGTCGCAGCAAATGTCTTTGTTTCTTGCAATTACATTTTAATCCACAGTTTAGGCTACACACCCAGCACTGCTCACATCAGAATCTTCTTGTGTGGTAATTATTTTGTTCCATTTCTTCAGACATTACATAGGCTACATCCTAAATGTGCCATATATAAATGTATGTTTGATATACCATTATTTCGACTGTAATGAGATATACCTCTAGTTCTAACAAACCAATACCATCAAAACATGTACAACGTGTTATCCTGCTTAGCTGCAGTTCACTTCCTTACCACTTGGTGGAGTACGTTCGTAACCCAAGTCAATAACCACAGAACAAGAGAATCTGGAGTGGCAGACTGTAAACTGTAACAGTCATGTGGAAATCGGAAAATAAATCACAACTGACTAATATTTCCGTTCCTTGGTAACCAATCTAAATATCACAGGTTCTTGAAATACTGAAAACGAAACTATGTTACTAAGATCTAGTAAACTTCCGCGATCTACGGTGTATGAACATTATCAGTAGAGAAGGGGTGTGGCCAATTTACTGTTTGACACCGTCACTGAGGTATTGCGGTCGGGTAAACGGTATATATACTGTTGAGTCAATCACTATTTTCCATTAGTTTCGACGTTGGACTACTTGAGAGTTTAATGCAGCCGAACACTTTAGGGCCGACTGAGAACATAATACGGCCGTTGTAAAATAATTCGCGGCCGCGGCCCACCGGGACAAGTCCCTGATCTCCCGATGGCCACTCCGCGCCTGAATACAAGTGTATAAAGGTGGTGTGTGTGTATGGGTCTGTGTGTCTGTGTGTCCGTGTGAGAGAGAGAGAGAATGAAAGAACGATACCAATCTATCTGTCCTTGTCAGAGTCTCTATTGAGTAGCCCTCTTTCTTTCTTTCTTTCTTTCTTTCTTTCTTTCTTTCTTTCTTTCTTTCTTTCTTTCTTTCTTTCTTTCTTTCTATACCTGTGGCTAGGGAGTGAGGTAACATGTTTTTCTTCTTCTTTTCCTCTTGTGGGCAGGGTTGCCAGATGAGGCTGATAATTTCCAGCCCAAAAAATGCTCAAAACCCGCCTAGAAGCACAAAATCCCGCCCAATTGTATTGATGTCTATGGCAAAAATTGGGCGGGTTTTTCTGATAAATGCCATTTTTACCCGCACACGGCCATCCTAAGCAGCCCAATTGGGCGGGAACCAGCCCAATCTGGCAACACTACTTGTGGGTCTCTTT
>NC_085877.1:29442264-29452264 GCF_034702125.1 Engraulis encrasicolus | reverse complement strand
TGACTTATCTGGGGAATGTGAGAAGTTGCTTTCTGCATGACAAGGTTGAGTTGATGGGCGTAACAGTGGGTGTAATGCGCGGTAGGGTAGATGTCTTGCACCTTGCGCTGCACTCCGCCAGTGGCTCCCCTCATCACAGCGGCCCCATCATAGGCCTGGGCAATCAACTTTCCACCCTGGCCCTCGGGAAGAATAGTGCGCAGCCTCTCCAGCAAAGCATCCGATATCACATCCGCACATGCCCTTTCCAGCTTCATGAACTCGAAAAAACGTTCTTGTACGTTATGCTCGTTGTCGATGTAGCGTAGTACTAGAACAAGCTGACAATGAGTGGATACGTCAGTGGTCTCGTCTGCCTGGATAGCTACGTACCGCGCAGTTGTAACCTCTTCGATTATTCTTTCTTTAAGGACTGCCAGCATTCAGTCCAACAGCTCGTTTTGTACAGTTTTGGATGTACCTTTGAACACGGTGGCGTTGTCCAGGTGCTGCCTCAGGTCCTGATCGATTGAAGCCAATAGGTCCACCAGGCCCCTGAAAATTCCTGGGTTGTCAGAACTCTCTCTCTCGTCGTGTCCCCTCATTGCCAGCTCAAACGCACCACAGAATTTCACACAATCAATGATCTTTGACAAAACATGTCTATTTTTGTCTACCTCCTCATTGTGCCGCCGAATGGCTATGCGGTGACCGTCGTCTAATTGAGTCGCTATGCTGACCCTCCCTAGCATGGCAAGCTTTACACAATTCTCCATGTGCACTCTTGACCGTTCGTGTTTTTTCATCCGTTCAGATAAGTGCTTTAAATCCGTCTGTCCAGACTCAGTCCATGTCGTATCGGACTTGTCATTTTTGAAGAGGATGCAGGGAAAACAAAACAGTGCACTGGTTGCCCCACAGCCTGTTAGCCAGGACTTTCGCTCAAACCAACTTCGGTTAAAAGTCCGAATGTACTTCCTCGTCCCCTCTTTGGTTGGCTGTGCTATATTAATCTCTGGTTTGTCGGGCCCCAGCTCCTTCACCTGTATCCTTTCAGCCATCGTCCTTCTTGCGAAAGGATAGGTCCTCAAAGAAATGACTGAATTTGGTGGATTCACCTCAGCTACGGTCAATATCGCCGCCATCATTCCTCTCAGATTGTGTAAAACGTCAACAAAGAAGTTTAGCTGATCACTATGGTGACAGCACAAACATTTCTGTAGTTCGCAATTTCTAGCGCCCCCAATCATTTTTTTCGGCGACGCTGATAGGCTGAAATGAATCGATTTTTTTAAATATTTTGTCTTGGCAACCATTTCCCGATTGGCCGTTTGCCTCACTTCAGGGTCGCTCAAGACAGCGCCCAAGAAGAGAAAATTGTGATTCCCACAGTCGAAATTCAAAGGCAGACATGACAGATTCATTTTGGATTATTGTAGAAACACACATGAATACACTTGGCATGGACCACACATATGTGGGGAAATGATACACATATTATTTCGAATTATACATTTATTGTTTTCTCCTCCTCTTCCTCTCAGCGGCAGGAGGGCGGCGCCCGAGCGCCCTCTATGGGCAAGCCGCCACTGCACAACACTCATGGTCAGGGCCGCAGAGAGCTTTGACCGGGACCGGGACAAAGTCATCTGACAGCCCCATACATACAGTACAATCCAGGACTGGTAGAAAAGAAAACTTACCAACCACTTTGACAGATAGTGAGTGATGTTTAGCTAGTAACAAATTGGCCAAATTGGCTAATGATGAAAAAATAATAATAATTTATAGCCCTGCCTGCATACAATGTCATGAGAACCCAATTCGGGACTCCAACCCCCTCCTCCCTGGGCCCAGGACAACTGAACCCTTTGCCCACCTCCCCTGCCGGATTCCGTGCCCATCTATACACAACACCCACGGGTCCCACGGGCACTTTATTGTACCGGCCATACACTTTATTCTATGCGTGGTATAAATACAGTAGTGAAATCATGGGTCATATTTCACATTACACAACATGCTCTCTCTCTCTCTCTCTCTCTCTCTCTCTCTCTCTCTCTCTCTCTCTCTCTCTCTCTCTCTCTCTCTCTCTCTCTTTCATTCTGGCAGGCACACACACACACACACACACACACACACACACACACACACACACACACACACACACACACACACACACACACACACAATGCCCCCTTCAATTCTGCGATACTCTAGACCCCTCTACCTCCGCATTTAATCTCTGTCATTCTTCATTTTACAAAGGTTAAAGACACAGAGGCCCGATTTTCACAGTAGAACGTCCGGAGGTGTCAAAAGGAAAAGTAGATATTTTTTTCCCTCCAACACAGGTGACTGTAACTGTAGACTATACAGTCGATCAACTGATTCTGAGCTGGTTGGACCAACTTGGTGATAGTTTTTGTGATAGTTTTTTGTGAAGGTTTTTAGATTTTTTTTCAGTAACAACACTGCCAACTCTATCAGTAGGTAAAATTAATAATGGATGTAACAGCTATGTAATATCATGTGCTCATGTGGTACTTACAAAATGAATTTATTTCTACTTTAACTTTTAAACATGGACCTGGACGAATGACCGTTATAATGGAGTACAACTGGTAGAGTGTGGGGTTGAACGTAAGTAAACCTAATAATCAATACTCAAACTCAAATAAATAGTCAACATCAAAACAAAAACAATTATTTAGATTTTTAGAAAAAATGATTTCAAGGCCCACTTGGAATACCTTCAGGGACAGTGGGCCACGGCCCACAGTTCGAGAATCACTTGACTAGGAGGTGGCTGGTTCGAGCCCCGAGTGGGGGACTGTGCTCAGGAATACTGTGTCAGTTACACAGTCTGTACACTTATTTTCTAGCCCAATTAGTTTCTACTGCTAGCCACACAGATATGTCCCTGGGGAGATGTGTTATCAAGGCAACATCCCCCAGAGACAATAGATAAGGAGGAGAACGTTTCTGCGGAGTGTCTTATGGAATCAGTATGACCTAAGGTTCTAAACTGCAGCTGTGATAGCCGTATACATGCCCTTGTGTGCCGATAGGGTCGCCGGCGGGCCTATTCACTATTTGCTGAAAATACTCAACTAAATCAGAACAACATTGCTATGACATTACAGAAAGCCTTAAGTAACATATTAAGACATAGTCATTTCAATGTTGGTGACAGTAAGGTTATAACATACTCATAGGTTATAACTCAAGGTTATACCATACTGTGGGTTAATGGAGAGTAGGAGAATGAATGGCGTTCAATGAGAAGGTCACACCCATTTAGGAGATAGGCTTTGATCCCACTTTGCTGCACTGCTGACACATGCTTTACGGTTTGTCTTGGTTTACCATATTGAAGATCTTTGCTATGGCTCTCAACACAAACATGCCCCTGAGGATATGTGTTATCAGGTCAAAATCCCCCGACAAATGAGAGTGGTCATTTTAAGCACAGGAGAGGACAGCGCGGAGCAGGGAAGTCACTGACAGCTTTGGTCGACCCAGGACAAAGTAATCTGGAAAGGCCCCCCCATCACCCAGTACGTACAGCATAATGAGGACTCGATTCTGCCTACTTGTGTTACAGGGGAAGGATTTTATCGACGGACCGTGTGATGTAAACATTGTGGGGTTACTGATTGCTTTTAATGCACACACTAATGAATGGGACTTAGACTAATTACAGGTGGGGATCATGGACTGGCTGGATGGCGATTGGGGCACACATGTGGGGCACCCACCGTACCACTGCCAAGTCACCTTCCAAGTTTGAGATCTTTTGGTGCTGTGCTGCGGGAGTTATGGGTGTCACAGAGACCAGACAGAGATTTCTTGAATTATTAGATAGGTATTTGGAGCCAAATTTTGGCTTGGAGCCGGGAGCCCTTGGAGCATCTCATCTCCCCCTCCTTTCTCAACTCTGCAGATGCATTAGGGCTACTTGACATTAAGGTCTACATTAGATGATATTGCAGACACTTTTATCTACACCAACTTTTTTAGGATATTGGTTACAGCGATTTTGGTAATTACAACCCTCCAAGCCATGAATTACCGACTGTATGACCCTGCTCATACAGTGAGATATTGCCCATTGTAGCCTATGAATGAAATATGATGTACCAGGTGGCGCAACAATGCACAGAAACTCTTTAGATGGAAACTAGGCCTATTACATTCTGCCATGGAAAAAAAAACAGCTAGGGTAGGCCTACCTTACAACCTCGGCTCTCGAAATCTGTTGTTCTATTATAGGCTATTATATTGATATTCTATTCTATTCTATTCTATTCTATTAGGCTATATTATATTAGGCTATATTATATTATGTTATATTAGCCTATATTATATTATATTATCCTATATTATAGGCATAATTATCCTGCTATTATGCTGTTAAGAAATTGCATAATAAATTTGCTGTTACCACAATGGCAATGACTAGTCGTGGTGCATTCCTGTAGTAGGCTACTAGGTAGTTGACTTTTGAATGGAAATTACAGAGTTCCATTGGTGGAACAGCGTGTATAAGGCCTACATTAGGCTTTTCCTTCCCTGATATTACTTGCCATCTAAACAATACAGAACATAATACTAGACACAGATTTTATTTTTAAAAAAATACATTTTATTTATTTTGTGTAAAAAAGGGGCAGGTGCTCCGGACCACTTCAAACACCAGCTCGCTCAAACAACCTTCTTGTTCTTTCGGCAAAAGAACTGTCTAAGCTTACCGCAAAACTTATGCCACTTGGGATGGCGTGGTGGAGTGGGAGTGGGAGTCGGGGTCGGGGTTGCCGGCTCGCTCTCATCCGTCCACAGCTCGAGGGAACTCCGCATTAGTTCTCGAACAAACATCTCCACCAGTTCTCTCTCCTCCTCCGCACACTCTGCACAGTCCTCCCGCACCACAGTGGCGTTCTCCAACGCCACCGGGGTAGGGGTAGAGGGCGAAGGGGATGGAGACTGGCGAGATGGAGGAAGTGGAGCTACCTTGCCAGATTTTTTGCCGATAATTTTTATCAGAAATTGAAACATCTTGACTTACCTTACTTTCCTTCGGAATGGCCAGCTCCTCGCTTGGCAGCTGTATTTATAGGCGGCAAACTCGTGACGTCAGAGGTGCACCGGTTAATTTCCATGACGTCATCGACAAAGATCATAAAAACTGGAGTTACATAACATTTCACGTCAGTTTTGCATCTGACCAGACCATTGTGACGCCATCAAACGGCAGGACGCCAGAGTCTTTTTTTCGTTAAAACTGGATACACATACAATTGGACGCCAGTCCTGCTTATCACTAGCCTGGGAACTCCCATACTGCCTTTAGTTCTACACAATCGTTTCGATCTGAAAGACATAATCTCACTTGTGATTAGGTCTGGTGTTGTTAACCAGGCAAGCTTATCACACTGTCCTGTGTATCTGTAACCTGTAGGCTACCATCTGTAAATCTGCAGATGCATTAGATTAGATGCCTACTTGGTCTTTGAGGTCTACATTACATGATATTGCAGACACTTGTATACCAGTATTATACCAACATTTTTTAAGATATTGGTTACAGATATTTGGGTAAATACAACCCTCCAAGCTTTGAATTACCAACTGCATAGCCCTGCTCATACAGTGAGATAGTGTCTATTGTATATTGATTTAAGTCATCCATTATTTCATTTCTGGAAACGGATGGCCTATTACTTTGCGCACCACAAGAGCGTGCACGACAGCTTTAGCAGTTGGGCCATGTGAGCTCTGTGTCTAAAAATCCTATTTCGGAATCAAACGCCAAGCCTAAAACACACAGAGAAGATGCACACGTCGCGTGCTTTATTTTATTCATTTTACGCAACACTCCACAAAGCCATTCCATTATGTGGTTAGAATCGGAGTCGGAGACGTAACGTTCGAAAGGAACCCATATTCTCTTTGGTCAGAATTCTTCCCGAGGAAACTTCAAGGATTGATATGGAATGGGCTACTCTCGTTGTTGCCTGTGTCTATGCATGGCTCTCTCACGCGGATTTCAGAGGAATTGGATAAGATTATTTTTTGGGCTCGGATCGGATGGCATCCGTCCGTCCCTCTGGAAATCAAGGGAGGACACCGAAAGTAAGTTGGCCTTTCTTGTCACGGTTTTTTTTCAAAGGTCGATGTGGAGGACACAGTCTAATACTAACTACAAGGAGGGGGCTGGCCTATTATTATACAAGGAGTGGGCGGTTTCTCTGCGCGTTATTCACTGAGGTTGCTGAAACGTGGAGTTGCGTGGTGACACTTTTTTATTGGGAGAGGAGTCACGTTGGTTACTTGTTCACGATTTCGGTTGGCACACTTTATTTTACACTTTACAGATTCACGTGGCTCAGCAGGCATCCCTATATTTTGCATAAAGACACACCACCAACAATGCTTTCCTCTCATGGGCAATGACGATGTTTTTAATTGACTATACAATTATGACGTGCATGTTGAATAAAAGTGGTGGGGACAACATTCGGCCTGTCATTTTCTAAAGCAACGGAAGCTAATCTATTAGGCCCTAATCTAGTGGATAGGGGCTAAACACAGTAGATCTGTGAACACCTGTCAACTGTCGCCCCAATGAGCCGACACAAGGAGGAAGAAATGGTGAAACCCTAAGGACAATTTAGTCTTCAAGTTCTGAGCCTGAGAAATATATAGGCCTGCATGGATAGTATAGGCTAGGCCTACTATAAAACGTGACCTTCAGGAATCTACAGGACACTAGATTAAAAAAAAATTATAGGCCTGTACGATAACGGTCTAATGTTACCAAACGCTTCAACTGTAACAAGTGTTGCCAAAAATAGGATCCAACGCCATTCCCATATTGCGATGAAAAAGTATGCATGATTTAGCTTACTTAGTTGGCTATTTACGGATAATTTACGGAGAATGAAGTACCAGGTGGGCCATGGTCTCGCGCAATAACGTGCAGAAAAACTCTTAATGAACAATTAGTTGCTACCATGAAAAAAACAAAACAGTTAGGGCAGGCCGTATACGTTAGGCCCGCCATAACGGTTTTGTTGTTTTCATGGCAGCAACTAATTGTTCATTAACCGTTTTTCTTCGCGTTATTGCGCGAGACCATGGCCCACCTGGTACTTCATTATATTATATTATATTATATTATATTATATTATATTATATTATATTAGCCTATAATATAGGCCCTATATTATAGACATGTTATCCTGTTATTGCCTTGTTCAGAAAGTAGCCTATAATACATCTGGAATGGCAATGGCTAGTGCGTTCCTCAAGGCCCTGTGTTATGTCATAGTGAAGGCTACTAAGGTAGTTAACTTTTCAATGGCAATTATGCGCTCCATTGGTATAGGCCTATCAAGCCTTTTCCTTCCCTGATTTTACTTGCCATCCAAACAATAAAGAACAAAATACAAAAGACACAGATTTTATTTAAAAAAAATAAATTGTATTTATTTCGTATAAAAAAGCAGGTGCTCCAGACCACTCCAACCACCAGCTCGCTCAAACGACCTTCTTGTTCTTTCGGCAAAATAACTGTCTGAGCTTACCGCAAAACTTGCGCCACTTGGGATGGCATAGTGGAGTGGGAGTCGGGCTCGGGGTTGCCGGCTCGCTCTCATCCTCGCGATGCTCGAGGACACTCTGCATTAATTCGCGAACAAACATCTCCACCAGTTCTCTCTCCTCCTCCGCACACTCTGCACACTCCTCCCGCACCACAGTGGTGTTCTCCAACGCCACCGGGATAGGGGTAGAGGGGGAAGGGGATGGAGACTGGCGAGATGGGGGAAGTGGAGCTACCTTGCCAGATTTTTTGCCGATAATTTTTCTCAGAAATTGAAACATCTTGACTTACCTTGCTTTCCTTCGGAATGACCAGCTCCTCGCTTGGCAGCTGTATTTATAGGCGGCAGACTCGTGACGTCAGAGGGGTGCCAGTGACTTTCCATGACGTCATCGATTGAGATCATAAAAACTGGAGTAACAACATTCCGCGTCAGTTTTGCATCTGACTAGGCCATTGTGACGCCATCAAAGGGCAGGACGCCAGAGTCTCGTTTCATTAAAATTGGATGCACATAAAATTTCACGTCAGTCCTTCTTATCACACTGTCCTGTGCGCCTATAACCTGTAACTGTAGGTATGCCCTTTGTTCAGGTCCTCATAAAACTTAGTGGTATTTAAAAACAGCTATTGTTAACTTGTTATAGGCTATTTATTACATGATGTTTTTAACGTCTTCCAAACTGTTAAATAATAATACAAGTGTTATAGACATGGGCCTATGCCTATGTATGTAGGCTATGTACAGGGACGGTCTTAGTCCTATAGGGAGGCTTTAGCCATCCTTGCATGAGTATTAGCCACCCTAATGATTGTGAATATTATTTTTTATTATTATTATTATTTTTATTTTTTTTTATTTTTCCAAAAACAAGTGCAGTAAACCACTGAATGCGAACCACCAAGAAGGCAAGTTAATCTGAATACAAGTTCCTGTTTGCTTATTTATTGTTTAATGCCCCTTATATCCTACTGCACAGCAATGAAAGCAGGGTGCACTGAAAAAATATGTTATGGGGGGGTATAGAGGATTGTACTTTGTGACTGACACCTCGAGAAAACGGATGACACTTACACAGATGACATCTCCAACCCAGTTTTCACTCACAATACCTGTGTAATGAATCCATTTGACAACGTCTTGAAATGATAATTCAGCTTTAATATTTGTCTGAACAGTTTGAAAACACACATGAACTTATTAAAATAGCTACTAATGGAGTGGATGAATACTAAATGACCTAATGTCATGCCGGGGATGCAGAGTTTTCCAAGTAATGAACCTGTTTGAATGAATCGCTTCCTGACCACTGCTCCTCCTGGAGACGCGCAGCTGGTAACTCCTTCAAGTGACAGTACACTTCTTAGTCCTTGTGTAAATTATGCTCTCGGCATAGTAATCTAGTAATTTTAACTTCCGTACATAATATTCATCAGTTGAAACATTTTGAACTGCTCTGTTTAGCTTACTTATAAGGAATGTTCATTAAAATGTGATTTAAAAAAAAATCCACTGTAACTAGTGTTTAAAAACTGATATGGTGATCTTCAATTAATTGTTCAAGAAAACCTCTGTAGTTGGGCAGGTGCGTAGGATATTATCCCAGTGGGGTTGTCATTCAAGTGTGAAGAAATCACACTATCCATTCCACCAACAAACTTAAATACAATGTTTCGGTCATCCGATCTGAGTAGGCCAATGGATTGATTGATTGATTGATTGATTAATTTATGTATTTATTTATTTATTTATGTGTTAATTTATCTATTTATTAGTGGTAGAATGCAAACGAGTTTCATTGAGGGTTAATCACAGGTGTTTCTATGTCCGTCCAGACATTTTATCACTCCAATTAAATCTGGCCTCATTAAATTCCGGTAGAGAGAGAGAGAGAGAGAGAGAGAGAGAGAGAGAGAGAGAGAGAGAGAGAGAGAGAGTTCTATTTGGATCTTTTGGAGTAAGGACAGTGATGACTCTACGCATGAAATACATTACATTACATTACATTACATTCATCACACACATATCATACGTCTGCCAAATGCAATGAAATACACACACAGAGACAGTCTGATTTCAGGGGTGATGACATCACAGGAGAGCGCCAGGAAATCCAAATGGTTTGACTCTCCTTCTCTCTCTGTCTCTCTCTCTCTCTCTCTCTCTCTCTCTCTCTCTCTCCATCTCTCTCTCTCTCTCTCTCTCCATCTCTCTCTTTCCCTCTCTCCCTCTCTCTCTCTCTCTCTCTCTGTCTCTCTCTCTCTCTCTCTCTCTCTCTCTCTCTCTCTCACACACACACACACACACAAACACAGTCAGTCACTCAGTGTATAACTCTGTCTCTGATCTCATCTCATCTGAAACACAATGCAAGTGGCAGAGGCCATCGTAGACTCAATAGGCAGGAACACAGT
>NC_085877.1:29434764-29437264 GCF_034702125.1 Engraulis encrasicolus | reverse complement strand
AGAGTAGAAGGGGAAAACAGGAGTAGAGGTGTGTGCGTGGGGGGGTGGATGAAAAGGTAGATTTAAAGGCAAAAGAGAGAAGAAGAAAAGAAGAAGGAGAGTAGTATTAGCAGCAGCAGTAGCAGAAGAAGAAGACGAAGAAGAAGAAGAAGAAGAAGAAGAAGAAGAAGAAGAAGAAGAAGAAGAAGAAGGAGAAAGAGAATGGTTGAAGGAAAACAGAGACAATATGACAATAAACAGAAGTGAGAGAATCCATACTGTTCACTACAGACTAAGCATACTGCAAATATTTACACTAGTTCACATACTACTGCGAGAGAGAGAGAGAGAGAGAGAGAGAGAGAGAGAGAGAGAGAGAGAGGATGAAAGAGGTGCGACTAAACAATTCATAGCCAAAAGCCAAATGTGACACATATGATACTCAACGGCATATGTGCCACACACACACACACACACACACACACACGTACACACACACATGTACACATACACACACGCACAGTGTGACAGATTCATTGCTAGGAGACAGAAATGCATCATGCTTTTCCATCCGACATGCTCTCAAGTTACACACACACACACACACACACACACACACACACACACACACACACACACACACACACACACACACACACGTTAACTCACTATCTATTATGAGTCACAACACAAAACATATGGCACTGAAACTCCCCCCTCAGCTGTACACACACACACACACACACACACACACACACACACACACACACACACACACACACACACACACACACACACACACACACACACACACACACACACACACAGCCATTTACATTCGTAGGCAGATCTGTCCAGGCTTGTTTACCTGTAATCATGTGCGCCTGTGTGTCCTGACAGAATCCTGTTCATGTGTGGCAACTGTCTGCGTGACTGGGCTAACGACCCCAAAACACTGAAGCAATGTTGCATTAACGTTTCACCAACATTCCCCCATTACTGTAACTCAAGGTGCTATTCTAATATATATATAGCCTATATCAGGTGTCACCAACGTTGTGCCTGCGGGCACCAGGTAGCCCTCCAGGAGCTTCTGAGGTGCCCGCCAAGGATGTTAATAAACAGTGACGACTACCAGATTTTAGTCACAGTTAATGCTTTTCTTAATTTAAAGATGAGATTATTTCTTTATAGCCTATAAAAAATATTGGGGACCCCTGGCCTATATATATAACATATATGTAATGTAATAATATAATGGCTCCACAACATTGCAGCAATGTTTTCCCAACATTTCATCAACATTCATTAACCCATAACAGCTGTAATTTAATCTACTATAGTGAGTTGGATGACGGCTCCATGTAGTATACCATTGCAGCAATAATTTGCTGTAAAGTAAATAATAAGTTGCTGTTTTCATCACTAATGGCTATTGGCTAATGACTCCACAACATTGCAGCGATGGTGTACTAACATTTCATCAACACTCATTAACCCATTAACATAAGAGCTGTCATGTGATCTAATGAGCTGGATGATGGCTCCATAGCATGCAGTATAGCATTGCAGCAATGAGGTATAAGATAGAGTAAACGTAACTTAAGATCTAGAAGGTCTAAGCAAAGCACACGTGCCGGGAAACACTCGTAAACACACACACGTGCGTGCACACACGCACGCACGCACGCGTGCACACACACACACACACACACACACACACACACACACACACACACACACACACACACACACACACACACACACACACACACACACACACACACACACATCTGGAGTGTTTTTACGAGATTGGTCATAACCTTTTATCAAGCGGCAAAAATGTGTGTGTGTGTGTGTGTGTGTGTGTGTGTGTGTGTGTGTGTGTGTGTGTGTGTGTGTGTGTGTGTGTGTGTGTGTGTGTGCGACGGCAGTTGTGTAAACAAACGTCTCATGCAAATTCTTCTTACTGACGGTGTGTGTGTGTGTGTGTGTGTGTGTGTGTGTGTGTGTGTGTGTGTGTGTGTGTGTGTGTGTGTGTGTGTGTGTGTGTGTGTGTGTGTGTGTGTTACATTATTTCCAGAGAAAGAGAAAGTACCACAGAGACCCAATTTCTGTGTTTCTACATGTTTATCTTCTTATCTGTCTCTGTTTACAAACAAACACAGAAAGGGACTACTCCCATCTAAAGAAAACACACACACACTTACACACACACGCAGGCACGCGGGCACACACACACACACACACTTACACACACGCGCATGCACACAGGCACACACACACACACACACTTACACTTACACACACGCACACACACAGACACAGACACACACACACACACACACACACACACACACACACACACACACACACACACACACACACACACACACACACACACACACACACACACAGACACACAGCAATTCATTTAAAGACCTCATTATGCATAAACCCTTTAGCTCTAAAACCTTTTTCCATTAACTCTGTGTGTGTGTGTGTGTGTGTGTGTGTGTGT
>NC_085877.1:29417264-29422264 GCF_034702125.1 Engraulis encrasicolus | reverse complement strand
TAAATAAATGTCTCTCTATGCTAGTATTTGTGTGTGCTTATCAGTTTGGGTGCTGTGTGTGTGTGTGTGTGTGTGTGTGTGTGTGTGTGTGTGTGTGTGTGTGTGTGTGTGTGTGTGTGTGTGTGTGTGTGTGTGTGTGTGTGTGTGTGTGTGTGTGGTGTATTGACATTTTTCAGCAAGATTATGACAATATACTTTTTTTCTTTTAAAAGTAAATAATGTTCACCCATGAAAACCTGTAGTGCTGTATGTGGAGAGAGTGGCCCGATATATGTCTGCGTGTTTGTGCACTGAATGATGGAAACTGAAAGTCACAACCTGACTCCTGATAGGTCAGCCAGGGGATCCACCAAGCACAATGCATGGTGGGATTTGTAGTCTTTTTTTGTTTGAGAGAGGCCACCATGTTTGTTTATGCACTGTAAGGTTGGTCGTGTGTAACATTTGTTGAGTATGTTGTTGTGTGTGTGTTTGTTGTTGCCCTGATTGTTACAGATGAGTGTTAAAGCCCCTTTTTAATATAATCATACGGTCAAACACACATTTTCTATTTACAGAATTATCATCGTCATCCTCATCTTCATCCTCATCATCATCCTCATCGTCAGCCAGACATTTACAAACTCATCGTGCTATACAAGATAGAAAAAAAAATCCTTTTCCTTTTCGACGTTCTTCCTCGATTTGTTTTTTTTTTGTTCCTCAAAATCTCCCATGCTCCTTCACTGAGATCATCAAACAAAATGATAAATAAATAAATACATTGTTCCTTTTTTTGTTTGTTTTTGTTTTTTGAAAAATAAATATTATGCTCGTCAATAAATAGGCTCTACCTCTGTTGGATTCACCTCTCTCCTCCTGTTCAAAGTCATATTTTTTAAAAAGAAAGCAAAAAAAGAAAGAAAGAATTATAAGAAAAAAAACGAATGAAGATTTAAAACAAAACAAAACAAAAAAATCAATTAAATCAATTTTCACCACAACCGCTACCGGGTCATTCACGCTAGTCAACAGAAACACTCCCCCACCCCTCCCGCCCAACAAGTAAATATTACACCTTGTGAACAGAATATTAATCATAATATTATCATACGTCAATAATAATTTTTCAGGATATTTTTCATTTGTAATAATGCTCTTAGTATTGTTGATTAGAATTGTAGAATGAAACAAAAAGAATGAAGATGGTGTTCACCCCCCCTCCCCTCCTCTTTCTTCAATAGAAGCAAACATGTACACTTTTTTCATCTCGTGACTCTCTCTCTCTCTCTCTTCCCCTACCTTTTTTCTGTATCTGTCTATTTATTATTTTCTCTGTCTGCGTTTCGTCTTCTCTCTCTTTGTCTCCCTAATGTGTAAACAATAGCCCTACACAAAAGCATCTGGTCGGAAAAAACGAGGAGCTTGCTTTAAGTCATACACACATGTTTACTTTCACTCTCTATCTCAAGCTCTCTATCTCTCACACACATACACACACAAACACACACACACACAGAAGGAAGCTGAAGGACAGAGAAGTGCTGAGGACATCAGTAGAAAGGCCAGGTGTGTCTGTGTGTGCGTGTGTGTGTGTGTGCGCGTGCGTGCTTGCGTGTGTGTGTGTGTTTAGTGCATGCTGTATGTGTGTGAAGAGGATACATGTTTTGATGTCTGTGTATGTGTGAGTGTGTATTCAGTCTAAAAGGGATGTGTGTGAAGACAAGACATATTGGTGTGTGTGTGTGTGTGTGTGTGTGTGTGTGTGTGTGTGTGTGTGTGTGTGTGTGTGTGTGTGTGTGTGTGTGTGTGTGTGTGTGTGTGTGTGTGTGTGTGTGTGTGTGCGTGTGTGTGTGTTCGGTCTAATAGGGGAGAGAGAGACTCAGTAAAGTGCACGGTGCTCCTCTGATGTCGTATTGCCTCTCGCCTTTTTTTTAACCACTTGGTCTGACCCTTACAGGCAAACGCACTGTACTGTACCAAACTTAGTTTGACCCTTCCAGGCCACTGTACTGTACCATCGCTAGGTTCCTCCATCCACGTTTCAGAGAGCAACAAGCCCCTTCTTAAAGACTGTACAAAAAGATGCACACACACACACACAAACACACACACACACACACACATGCACACACTTCCATATTGTCGCACACGCACATCCATACCATCACACGCACACGCACACGCACACACACACACACACACACACACACACACACACACACACACACACACACACACAGCAAAGCACCCACTGCAAATATATATAAGCCTTTTTCTGCATTTGAATTCAAATACATACATCAAATATATGAGAATCTACAAAGGGCTATATGCACATACAGTACACACGTTCATTGTCTCTCACACACAGTCACTCTCTCTCACACACACACACACAAACACACATCATTACTAAGGTCTTGTCCTTTTGTCTGTTCACTGGGTAACTTGAGTCAGTTTTGGCAGACACATTGACCTGTAGTGTGTGCGTGTGTATGAACTGAAACAGTTTTGTGATTGTGTGTGTGAGTGTGTGTGTGTGTGTGTGTGTGCGTGCGTGCGTGCGTGTGAGTGTTTATGAGTGTGCGGATATGTACCATTTCACATTTCAATTGTGTGTGTGTGTGTGTTCGTGTTCATGTGTGTGTGTGTGTGTGTGTGTGTGTGTGTGTGTGTGTGTGTGTGTGTGTGTGTGTGTGTGTGTGTTTCGCCACACCACACACACACACACTTAGTCGGAAAAAACGTCTCTCCTATCGCTTCCTATAGTGAGCTGTAGTTGGTTTTGCGTCGTTGAAAACACCCACAGTGTGAAACAGCCTTGTCTTTTCCATGCTCTCCTCCATCTCCTCCTCCTTTCTTTCTTTGCTTTCTGTTTTCTTCTCTTCTGTCCTCTCCTCTGTCTTCTTTTCCCATCTCCATGCAGTGCTCCTTCTCCCTTTCGCTGGATCTGTGCATCTGCCAGAACATCCAGAGAGAGAGAGAGAGAGAGAGAGAGAGAGAGAGAGAGAGACAGACACAGAGAGTCCATTTTGTGTATGTCCATGTTTGTCCCGTATTGGAATGAGAGAGGCAGATAGATCACACGATGTGGAGAGCGATAGACTAAGAGAAAGAGAGTCATCTTGCCACTGTCCACCGTCTATCCTCATCATCATCATCATCATCATCATCATCATCATCATCATCATCATCATCATCATCATCATCATCATCACATCTCTATCCTTTCTTCTCATCCCTTCATCATGCCTTTCGGTCTCTCCATTCCAAAGGAGCAGGGTGAGAATGAAGTGATTGGGACGGTGTTATCCTTCTTTTCGGAAGGTTTTCTCCATAGAGCTCGAAAGTGACGTCACTTCCCCCGATTTCATGGGACCTCAACGGCGTTTTTAGCCGAAAATCGTAGCATGTAATCCAATGGCGGTATTAAAATGATATTTCGTTCCCCTTCGAGTTGTGCCACGAGCTCCACATATGTTGTTTCTGATATTTTTGTTTAATTTTTCGTACGAACCCCCAAACTTTTTAGAAAGCTGTGTTTCTTCACATTTTTCATGCAAACGGCCTCGGAACAAAACATTGATGCTTCTGCATGAATAATCTTTATCTAGCCTCTTAAACAGCATATTTGGAGCCCAGCGCATATAATGACTGTGATCGGAAGATATTTACACGCTACCATGTTGTTAGATGGTCAGCTTAGGTCCCGTGAAATGCGGAACTAAGGGGCGGGACTTTCGAGCTCTATTGCGGCATCTTCAGCTTGGTCTTTCTCTCCTTCATCTTCTCTCTCATTACCCATCCCTCCATCCATCCATCCATCCATCCATCAATCCAACTTTGACGAGAGGCTGTGGTTGCTCCTTGATCACAGACCGTCTTGTTGTTTTCTCATCACTTCATCTCTGCTTTCCTCTATCTGTCTTCTCCCCCCCCTCTCTCTCTATCTCTCAGTCTTTCTACATCTCTCCACTGAGTCGTCTCCATCTCCCCTTCTCTCATTCTCTCCCCCTCTCCATCCCTCCATCAGTGATCAGAGTCTCTGTCATGTTGGAAAGTCAGACGTGGGGTGCCTGTGTGCTCTTTGAGCACAGAATCTCTTGTTCTCTCCTTCTTCTCTCCTTCCTCTTCTCTCTCCCCTGTCTCACTCCATCCCTCCACCTCTCCTCTCCTCTCCCCCTCTCGCTCCTCATCTCTCCGTCCGTGTTCAGAGTCTCTCTCGCGTGGGCACCCAGATGTAGGGTCCCGACTGCTCCTCGATGACAGACTTGATGCGGTGGTAGAGCTCCTCGAAGCTGTCCCCCTCCACGATGGCTGAAACACACACACACACACACACACACACACACACACACACACACACACACACACACACACACACACACACACACACACACACACACACACACACACACACACACACACACACACAGGGGAGGCAGCATGAAGATTACTTTTGTGAGTTTGTGTGTGTGTTCTGAGAGAGAAAACCAGTGGAGGGCTCTTTTTCAAAAAATATATGCATGAAAATGATCTGTTTTTTTTAATTTTGTTTAGCAGTTAGGCTATTATTGGTAAAATCGCTTGATGTTTTGATGGTCAGGTATGGAAATAGCAGATAACATTTAACCATTTCCAATTCCCCTGTGTGTGTGTGCGTGTGTGTGCTGTACTGTGAGTTTGTGTGTGTGTGTTTGCACGTGTGTGTGTGTGTGTGTGTGTGTGTGTGTGTGTGTGTGTGTGTGTGTGTGTGTGTGTGTGTGTGTGTGTGTGTGTGTGTGTGTGTGTGTGTGTGTGTGTGTGTGTGTGTCTGTGTGTGTGTACCTGTGAAACACTCTATGAAGTCCTGTTCCAGCTTGATGGCTCGGTCCAGAGCTCTCCTCGCCTGCTCCTCAGTCAGGCGCTTATTGATATCCCTGTAACGCATGAGCAAACACAGTATGCAATACTGCCGTACAAAGGCAAAGTCCAGTAAATAGATTTTGTCGAATTTGAGTTTAAACTGAACATTGTCT
>NC_085877.1:29399764-29409764 GCF_034702125.1 Engraulis encrasicolus | reverse complement strand
TAGAACTGTGGCTAATATTCTTTTTACACTGATTGCACCGCACTTTTTCGGTATTTATGTATATATGCTACTGGACACCTTAATTTCCTTCAGGATTACCGGTAATAAATGATACTCTACTCTACTGCTCTTCTCTTATGTATGTTACACGTATGTCAGGTGTTACGTTGGTGTCAAAATGTACGGTATACTGTAAATGTAGAATCTGTACACCATTGCTCATGGAGTCTTTTGTAGAATTGAATTGTACTTACTGTAAGGTATGTCGTGAATACTTTCATAAAATGGCAGATTACTCCACTGTGTGTACGATACCGATCGTTGTGTAGAGTGTGTATGCCCATTGAATTATGTGTGGAACTGCACCTGATATATTGTGTATATGTGTACAGATGCGCTGATTACGTAGATGTGTGGATTGGGTAGAGCATTGGTAGTAGAGTTTGTAGGGTTTTTTCAGAAAGTGCGCTCAACTCCCAATTGTTTTTTACAAGGTCTTTGGGTGCAAACGAACAGCAAAGTTCAAATTTAGTAGAAAAGCCACACTCTCGGCTCTAATTCCTTAATTTTATTCTAGTGGGTTAGCATGACAGACAGACATCTCTGCCCAAGCCTTCGTCAGTGTCTGACGTGTCAGAATAAAATGCAGGAATCACACCCGAGAGTGCGGATTTTCTTGTAAAGTAGAGTTTGTAGGCCCATAGTGTTGAGTACCTGATTTAGAAGCAAATGTATAGATACTGTATACGGTGTGTGTGCGCGCATGTGTGTGTGTCTGTGTGTGTGTACTACAGATGTGCTGATTGTGTGGATGTGTAGATTGGGTATAAAAGCTGTAGGCCCATAGAGTTGAGTACCTGATGTAGAAGCTCCGCTGGCTGGAGCGTAACGACGTGGTGGCCGAGCCCATGCTGCTGTTCATCAGCTGTTCCCGCAGGTCGTGGATCTTGGCCTCAAACCGACTGTACTCTACGGGAACAACAGACAAGCAGATATGCCTTCAGTATTTGAACTTGCTTCATTTAAATCAGGGGTGAGGAACCTTCTTGTTTCAAAGGGCCGATACCAATGTCGGCATTCCAAAATGAAGATTCAACGTGTGCTGAATCTTCGTTGGAGGCATGACATCATACGTGTCCTGTTCTTGGGGAATAACGCCTTCTCAGCCAATCCATATTGTTTCTGTTCACCGGGTGATAAAATTGTGATATAACATATAATAACCCATATAACAGCTTAAAAGTAACCATATCATATTGCGGGTAGGGTGTGGCCTTGCCTTCGGGCCACTACTGCGCAATGATAGTGGCCGCCACATTTAAATGGAAATTGTAATTTCCAACATTAATATACATGTAGTATATACTATATATTACTATATAGCCAATTCTGTATAACGTGAGTGTGTCATATTCTAGTTTAGGTTGTGCCCTTACCCTCTGGTCGGTACTGCGCAATAATGGTGACCGCCGCATTTAAATGGAAATTATGATTTCCGACATTAATTTATATATTACTATATAGCCAATTACATACAGTATAAAGTGAGCGTGTCACATTGTGGGTTAAGGTGTGACCTTACCCTCTGGTCGGTACTGTGCGATAATGGTGACCGTCTGGCCGGCGTTTTTCAGTGCTGCAGCCGCCTGTTCGTGAGTCGCATGCCGAAGATCCACCCCATTCACCTGCAGAGAGATGCAGAGAGAGAGAAAGAGAGAGAGAGAGAGGGAGACAGAGACAGAGGGGAGAGAGATAGAAATAGATAGAGACATGAAGGGAGAGAGAGAGAGAGAGAGAGAGAGAGAGAGAGAGAGAGAGAGAGAGAGAGAGAGAGAGAGAGAGAGAGAGAGAGAGAGAGAATGGTAAATAAAAAGAGAGAAAAGAGAGAGTCATTGAAAGGGATGGGAATGGGAATGGGAAGGGCAACGGCCAAAGCGATGCCAGTAACAGCATGTTAAAAGAAAGTAGATAAAAAATTCAACAGAAGCAGACAGAATGAGATGGAAGATGAGAGTGAAAGAGCAGAGACAGAGATAAGAATGACAGAGAGAGAGAGAGAGAGAGAGAGAGAGAGAGAGAGAGAGAGAGAGAGAGAGAGAGAGAGAGAGAGAGATGAAAGAGAGAGAGAGATGAAAGAGAAAGAGAAAGATGAACAGAAATAACTAATAAAAGACGAGTTTAGTGTGGAGGAATCACAGTACCTAGACTGCAGACAGCAGAGAGAGAGACAGAGGGAGAGAGAGAGAGAGAGTAGAGCAGAGCTCCAGTCTGGACAGAGTCAAGCCGGTATCTGGACCCAGGGGGAGCATCCCATGCCTACTGCCCCACTTCTGGCACCTCTTTCTGGGAGAGACACAGCAAGCATGGAGGGGGTGGTAGAGCCCAAATGGGCTGACAGCTTTAAGAGATCAAGTGTGGCTGTCATTGGTATACAGCTGGCAAGGTGAGGAAGGTGACTGCACAGTACATTTTGCAGGGTTAATTCAACGCGTATGCCTCTTTTCCACTGCCGGTTTTCTGGGAGGCCTACAGCTCGACACAGCGTGACTCGGCTGCCACTTTTTGCTGAACGATTGAGCTGTGCCGTGCCTATTCGAAGAACAAAAAGTGGAGGCTGACACTCATGGCCGTAACTACCACTGAGGACAGGTCATGTCTTCTGTTTTTTTCAGAAATGTCAAATGTATCTATGATAAAAATCGATCTATGATCAACAATGGTAAGTTCAGGCTGTATACCCCACCCCTTATTCCCATTTATTTGCCTGAAACACAGCCATTTTTTTAAATCATGAGTTGCAATATACAGGTTTCAGGTTTCAGGTTTCAGGTTTATTTATTTAAAAAGGGACAGCATATATTACCAGCATTTAAAAAAAATGCTAAATACACAAGATTATAGCCATGAGGCTAATTTCCATCTTTTGTCCCTTGACAGGTTTGATGTTCCTTAAAAAAGAAACCGAGGTTAAAACAAAACTAAAAATACACAGTTATAGTACACAGTTGTAAAATTATAGCCAAAGATATGTCACACAGTTTAAAAAATAAATAATACAAAATACAGTTACAAGATAAAATACCCAAATAAGTTAGAAGAGCAGCTGCCAGTAGCAGCCTAACTATGGGAAATTATGTTGACAGCATTGAGAATCTAATAACCACTGTTTTAACTGTTTGCTGAATGAGTGTACTGTTGGCAGTGCTTTAATTTGACTGGGAATTGTGTTCCAGGTGTGAGAGACTAAAGATTAAAGATTATTATCAGAACATTATTTTCACACTCGAGAAGAGCATGTTAAAGGCAGTGCTACCAGACGGTAGTTTGTGTTCACTCACACATCGTCGGTGAGAACAAGGCTAAGCTCCCACACCCACTGCCCTACTTCTGGACTCTCTTGTCTGAGAGAGACTCAGCAAACATGGAGAGGGATGGTGCAGGTCAGAATTGCTGTAGAGGAAACAAGGTGGTGGTGATACAGTACTCCCTCTTTTCAGGGGTAGCATCCTATACCTACTGCCCCACTTCTGCTCACTCTGTCTGGGAGACACCCAGGAAGAAGGGTGGAGGGGGGAGAAGAATGTCAGACTGGATATGTGGGTACTGAATGACGCAGGAATGACGCAGGTGGTGATATTCCCCCTTGTCAGGGGAGCACCACAAGCCTACTGCCCCACTTGTGCTCACTCTGTCAGGGAGAGACTCAGTGGAAGGTGTGTGTGTGTGTGTCTGTGTGTGTGTGTGTGTGTGTGTGTGTGTGTGTGTGTGTGTGTGTGTGTGTGTGTGTGTGTGTGTGTGTGTGTGTGTGTGTGTGTGTGTGTGTGTGTGTGTGTGTGTGTGTGTGTGTGTGTGTGTGTGTGCGTGTGTGTGCGTGTGTGTGTGGGTGTGTGGGGGGGGGGGGGGGGAGTGGGCGGAGGTTACACTAACAGGCTCTGACCCCCAGATTGGGAACCATTGACTTGGACGCGAGGTAGGATAAGGACTAAAACACTAGCAGTTGGGGCAGCGGAGGGCAGAGGGAGACAGTGTAGAGGGGACGATGGAGGGGACAGAACCCCAGTGTTCCACTGGCTAGCGGAGCAGATGGCATGAGAGGGCGGGGTGACAGAGGTGATGAGCAAAGGGACAGAACGGAGGAGGACAGAGACTCTAGTCATCATGGGTAAGTGGCCTCTAGTTGCACAGTAAAGCATGGGGTGTCAACGTTTCAGAGTTAAGTCATAGTCTTTTTTTCAGAAAGTGCGCTCAACCCCCAACTGTTTTACAAGGTCTGCGGGTGCGAGCAAACAGCAAAGTTCATGTCTAATAGAAAAGCTGCACTCTCGGGTGTAATTCTTGTATTTTATTCTAGTGGGTTAGCATGACAGACAGACGCTTTGGCTTCTTCAGCATTTTCTCAGCCTTGTTAGGCTTAGGCCGAAGCGTCTGTCTGTCATGCTAACCCACTAGAATAAAAGAGAGTGCAGCTTTTCTACTAAAAAAGAGTAAAGTTATATTAATCCAGATATAATATTTACGGCTGTGGAGAGCCAAATTACTTTGACGATTACGTTGCACACTGAGGAAGGCACACGCCGAAACGCGTCTGTGCACAAAAAATAAAGAAAAAAGAAAAAAATTGATGCAAGGTGCGCCCCTCCTTTCTTTGATTCTAAGTATTCATTTGGGACAGCACCCTTAAAAGTTATCAAGATACCTGAGTGAAGCCTGCTACCTACTTGATTGAGCCAAATTACTTTAACATGGAGTCAAAAGTCCAAGGGTAAAAGAGTAAAATCCTGCCTGTGACCAGTGTAATTGTAACGCTACAGCCTTCAATGTTTACATGATATTGAGTAGAATAAAGTCTGAAAATGTTACACTAACGAAAAAGCGAACTCAACACTATTGTTTCCTTGGACCAAATAGTGACTATATTAACACTGGTATGTAATGTAATAATCAAGAGGTGTCAGTGGTGTAATTACAACACTAGCACATGGCAATACATAGCTGTATGCCCATTTACTCCATTGTACCTAATGAGATAGATAGACTGTGTTGTTAGTGAAAAACACTGAAAACCTAACAAGGAGGACCCACCACAAGATTAATCCAACCAATGCAGAATTAGCTGATAGTCAGTCAAGTACACATGACTACTGGTTACTCAGATAAGTTACTTGTGTTGAAAGGAAACTGTTTCTTTTTTTACTTTTACTTTTGACACCTCTGAATGTAATGTAACGAAGAGTAAAATGGCAGACTCACGCTGAGTATCTGGTCCCCCTTGCGTAGCTCTCCGCTCAGGTCGGCGGGTCCTCCGGCCAGGATGAAGGAGATGAAGATGCCTTCGCCGTCCTCACCGCCCACGATGTTGAAGCCCAGACCCGTCGAGCCCCGGTGGATCAGGACGCGCCGAGGCTCCCTAAAAGAGGAGAGAGGAAGTAGAGAAGAGTATAATTACTACACAATTACTATACGATATTGAAGCCCAGACCCGTCGAGCCGAGCCTCGTTGGATTGGGACGTGCCAAGGCTCCCTAAAACAGGAGAGATGGAGGAGGAGAGGGAGAGAAGAGTACAGTTACTACACAGTTACTATAAAGTTTATATACTATACAGTTACTATACTACAGTTACTATATTGATCCACAATGTTGAAGCCCAGACCCGTCGAGCCCTGTTGGATTGGGACGCGCCAAGGCTCCCTAACACAGGAGAGATGGAGGAGAAGAGGGAGTAGAGAAGAGTACAGTTACTATACAATTATTATACAGTTACTATATTGACCCACAATGTTGAAGCCCAGACCCGTGAAGCCCTGGTGGTTCAGGACCCGCCGAGGCTGCCTAGAGGAGAGATGGAGGAGGAGAGGGAGTAGAGAAGAGTAGAGCTAACTACACAGTTACTATACTATACAGTTACTATACTATACAGTTACTATATTACACAGTTACTATACTATACAGTTACATACAATACAGTTACTATATTACACAGTTACTATACTATACAGTTACATACAATACAGTTACTATATTATACAGTTACTATACTGTACAGTTAATATATTATACAGTTACTATACTATACAGTTACATACTATACAGTTACATACTATACAGTTACTATACTATACAGTTACTATATTGTACAGTTACTATATTATACAGTTACATACAATACAGTTACTATATTATACAGTTACATATTATACAGTTACTATATTATACAGTTACTATATTATACAGTTACTATATTGTACAGTTACTATATTATACAGTTACATATTATACAGTTACTATATTGTACAGTTACTATATTGTACAGTTACTATATTATACAGTTACATACAATACAGATACTATATTATACAGTTACATATTATACAGTTACTATATTGATCCACGATGTTGAAGCCCAGACCCGTTGAGCCCTGGTGGTTCAACATCTGCTAACGCTCCCTAAATGGGAAACAAGGGGATGCAGGGAGGAGGAGGAGGAGAAGGAGATGGTTCCCTAAAAGGGGAGATGCAGGGATGCATGGAGGTGGAGGAGGAAATTGCTCTCTAAAAGGGAGATGGAGGGAGCATTACATTACACTACATTGCATTACATTACACTACACTACATTACACTTGGCCGGACCTTCCATTAACAAAGGCATTATGTGAGATGATGTAGAATGAAAGATGAACAGAAGGAGGGAAAGAAAAAGAAGGAAGAGGGCATGCAGAAAAATGATTAGGAGAGGTAAGTGGAAAGGAAAGGTGACAGAGACACGTAAAGACAGAGAGAGAGAAAAAGAGGGACAGAGGGAGAGAGAGAGACAGAGAGAGAGAGAGAGAGAGAGAGAGAGAGAGAGAGAGAGAGAGAGAGAGAGAGAGAGAGAGAGAGAAAGAACGGGGGAAGGGGGAAAAGGTAAGATAAAGAAAAAACATAAATCATAAAGCATAAAGAAAAGCATGAAGGATGGCGGTGGAAAGAAAGGAGAGACAGAGGCAGACCAAGGACGATGATTTGTCATCTGAACCTGTACCATATTAATCCACATTAAAACAGCTCAGACCGACTACTAGACATATTAGACACATTAACAAGCTCAGACATCGCTAAATTCCTAGACAAGGAAATGATTCAGTGGTTATAGAGAAAAGGAAAAGGAGGCAGAAGAACATATTATCAGAAGATATTCATTATTCGCCTACCCATGTGAATGCTTGCACACACACACACACGGAGAGGGAGAAGGAAAGTGAGAGTGTGTTAGAGAGAGAAAAAGAGAGAGAGAGAGAGAGAGAGAGAGAGAGAGAGAGAGAGAGAGAACGAGAACGAGAACGAGAACGAGTGGGACAGAGAGAGAACGAGAGAGAATGAGAGAGACAGAGAGAGTGAGTGCGAGAGACAGAGAAAGAGAGAGAGGAAACATCACCCTGTGACAATATTGCTGAGATCGAGAGAGAGAGAGAGAGAGAGAGAGAGAGATAGAGAGAGAGCACATCATCCTGTGACAACGGCGCCTGTCTGTCTTTCTGTCAGTCTGTCTGCTTGTGGTTCTGCAGCGTTGCCATGGTAACTGACCTGGGGATGTCGTCCTCTCCCATGAGCCCCTTGGGGATGGGCGAGTAGCGTCGCGGCGTGGTGGGAGAGAGGGTTTGTGGGTAATCAGACGTCAGGTAGTTCGGATGGCCCATGTCGTCCATGTGTGGAGAGTATGCTGTTGACACACACGGACACGCACATTAGCACGTACGCGCACACACACACACGCACATTAATACACACACACACACACACACACACACACACACACACACACACACACACACACACACACACACACACATACACATACATTAACACACACGCACATTAACACGCTCGCACACACACACACATATGTTCCTTGCAATACCAATGTAAAATCTTGTGTGGGTGTTCTCTGCACACTCTCCTTTACTGATACAGTAAGTGTGTTAGTGCGTGCGTGCGTGCATTTGTCTGTGTGTGTGCGTGTCTAGTCATCTAATCTGCTCATTGCATGAATCTCATCACATATAACATTATATTTGGATAGCAGGTGTTTATTATTTCTAATGCCCAGTCACAGTAGCCTAATAAACCAGTGCCAACCGCTGGGCGTCAACATTTTTTGGCTGCGAGTGTAAATTACACATCCAATCTCACATTTAGGCTGGTTTATCAGGCTACAGTCACAGCTCTCATCCAAATGTTTTAGTTAGGCAGAAATGTTACACATCACACTCTAATAGGGATCTTGGACAAAATGAATGCACCCGCTTAAAAAAAATAAACAGTCGGTGAAGCTTGTAATTTCTATTAAAATGTATGGCCACATTTCTTATTTGGCTGCAGGAGAGTCATTAATCACTATAAATGTTTGCATGACTGAAGAGAATTTAAAATACATCATTGCAGACTATTCCTACATAGACTTTTCAATCAAACTTTTCACACATTTTAAAACTTTCCATATATTTTTCTAGAGGAAAAAAATATGACTTAAATAAGCACTTACTGGAATATTACAGTTACTGTATATGACACAAACAAACACTTAGGACCTCAATGTGTAACCGTCAAAACAATATTTTTCAGTTGTTTATATCCTATTCTGTCCTTTCTATCCTAGTCAGGCATCTTGTGTCTGATAGGCTCTCATTTCGTTTTCGTTTCCGTTTCCGTTCCTCGTAAAATTCCATAAAATTTAGTTCGTTTTCGGTTTTCGTTTTCGTTCCTTGAACCGGTTCGGGCCCTGCTCTCAACGTACTGATGCGCGTGCGCACACACACACACACACACACACACACACACACACACACACACACACACACACACACACACACACACACACACACACACACACACACACACACACACACACACACACACATATACACACCAGAGTACTCACAGGTGATGTCTGGGGGGTTGTATGCGTCTCCTGGGTACAGGTGGGGAGCCTTGGCCACCCTCAGGTAGACCACCTCCGCCGTGTTCTTCAGGGCCGCCACCGCGTCCTCATGCATCACGTCCTCTAAGGAGACGTTATTTACCTACACACACACGTGCGCATACACACACACACACACACGCACGCACGCACACACGCACGCACACACACACACACACACACACACACACACACACACACACACACACACACACACACACACACACACACACACACACACACACACACATATATGCGCGCACACACGTACGTATGCGCACATGCACACACACACACCAAGATAATAATTTCTATTAAATATATGACAATATGTGTGAGTAGGCTAGAGCAGTGTTTCTCAACAGGGGTGCCGGGGTACCCGGGGGTGCTGCGGGACCCCCTCAGGGATGCCACGGAAACCTGGCTGATGAATAAATGATGTAATATAATACATATTTATCTAAATTGATAAGGTAATGCTAGTCAGTGGAATCTTTCATCCGCCATTTACGCACAATAAAGTAAATATAGGTCGCCCCAGTCAGCTGCAACTTCGAACGTAGGTCGTGTGACGTCTCCAAATGTGTTACTTTTCTAAGCTTGTGTGGTATCGGATGCCATGTTACGGTTTGTTGGTTTGGGGTGCCTTGAAATTTTTCATGAATTGAAAGGGTGCCTAGTCTAAAAAAAGGTTGAGAAACACTGGACTAGAGTATGCTAGAGTAGGCCAGTGCACTGCTTGCATTTTTATGTATGGCCACTAGAGGGCACTGTAAGCCTGTGCTATTTGACTTGGAGGGTTTCCACTCCGCTGGTTTTACTCTGCTTGCCAGAGGACCCTCAGGTGCTTCCCTTTACTGAGCTTTGATTGTCTATTACATTGATAGTGTTGTGCTAATTTTGACTTTGGCTTGTGAAATTCACGGGCTTACGGAAGTAACGACGGCGCTACTTTAGAAAGACAGAATACATTCAGCTTGTGTGGATAATAATAAACTCCTGGACTATTTCGAAACTTCTAAATGCTTTGTTTTGTGAGTAGAG
>NC_085877.1:29372264-29377264 GCF_034702125.1 Engraulis encrasicolus | reverse complement strand
AAAATAAGACACTTTACCACCTTTATAAACCCCAGCCAACGATTTTAACTGTACTAAGCCCCAAAATAGTGTCATACCCCTTTAAGTTATTATGTGTACATCCCTAATATGTGACACACAATGAAGGGACGCCCATTGAACTGGGATGTGTCCATGGATACAACTCTATATTCTGACATACAGTACACTTTGCTTAACTAGTTAACTGTTTACTAGTTTACGCTTCACTTAAGTCATTCTGTTCATATCCCTGATATCTGTTGAAACCCCAATAGTTGTTTTCAATGCTTGGGGTCCACTTATTCAATAAAACCATCAAAGTAATGTACCATAATTTCCAGCCTATAACATGCTGTAGTGAAAAGTAACAAATGAAGATTAAAAAAATAATCAATACAACAACATATTACATTAATATGTGACAAGCATGAAGGAATGTCCATTGAACTGGGATATGTCCATGCATACAACTCCATATATTCCGGCAAACATTTCTGATAGGACAGTGAGAGAGCAGACAGGAAGTGAGCGGGGGGGAGAGAGACGGGGAAAGATCGGCAAATGACCCGGGCCGTAATCGAACCCGGGTTGCCAGCGCAGCAGCCCAGTGCCCTACCATTAGAACCACCGTAGGTCCCCTGTTTGCATCTGTAATGTGTGACACATGAAATGACCCCCATTCAACTATACGTGTTGTGTCCATGGATAAAGTACAACTCTATATTCTACAGTATAACACGAGACACTTTTGCAGACACACATGCCACACACATGAAGGGAGCTCCATTGGACTGTGATGTTTCCCTGGATACAACACTATATACTGATATACATATATCACTCAAGATCAAAAATGAGAATAAAAAAATATATATATAAAGAAATCTCTGACTAAGACACTTCTAATTAAAAAGTATTCATTAATATGACAAATCCTACATGGATATAGTAAAAGCAAGGCCTTGTCATATTAATAAAGTCATTTTAATTTGGAGTGCCTTAGTCAGAAAATGTGTTCCCATTTTTGGAACTTGATAGTACAACACCTTGGACTAAAGAGCACCCAAACCCAAGAAGCCTACAAACAATCGGCATAAGAGCACGCCATATTTTACAAACTCATACATATAGTAGGCTACTATTTATTTTACTACACAGTGATTCAACACTGAGGGAGTTGATTTAACTTCCTCCAGGGTGTATTTGGTCCCAGAGCGCACTCTACGTACCGGTTACTGTGTCATTTGCAATTTACTTCAATTGTTGTGTCCACATCCTCATTATGCTTCTTGTGCTTTTTTCTTAGAGTATACACACATGGTTCATGTGAAACATTACTGCCACATATGATTCTGTGTACTTGCTTATGTGTTTACTGTGTGTGTGTGTGTGTGTGTGTGTGTGTGTGTGTGTGTGTGTGTGTGTGTGTGTGTGTGTGTGTGTGTGTGTGTGTGTGTGTGTGTGTGTGTGTGTGTGTGTGTGTGTGTGTGTGTGTGTGTGTGTGTTTGTGCGTGTCTGTGTGCCTGTCTGTTTACCTGTGTGTGTCTGTCTGTTTACCTGTGAGTGTACGTGCACATGTTTGTGTGCACATGTTTGTGTGTTTATGCCTGTCTGCATGTTTGTGTGTGTGTTTGTGCGTACGTGTGCTTCAGTGTCCATGCCTATTGGTCTGTGTGTGTGTGTGTGTGTGTGTGTGTGTGTGTGTGTGTGTGTGTGTGTGTGTGTGTGCGTGTGTGTGTGTGTGTGTGTGTGTGTGTGTGTGTGTGTGTGTGTGTGTGTGTGTGTGTGTGTGGGTGTGTGGGTGTGTGGGTGATCGCACAGGGTCACAGTTGGTTGAGGGAGGCTCTGAAGCGTGAAGGAGGGATGAAGGATGGATGGATGGAGGGAGGGATGAGCGAACGAGTGCAGACAGGATGGCAATGGAGTTCATACACGTCACCAAAGATTGTCTGACACCATGACTACAAATACAGTATATAAATGTTTGGAGAGAGAGAGAGAGAGAGACAGAGACAGAGACAGAGACAGAGACAGAGACAGAGAGAGAGACAGAGACAGAGACAGAGAGAGAGACAGAGACAGAGAGACAGAGACAGACCGATCAAGCAAGAAAGAAAAAGAGACAGTGAAAAAAGGGGGGCAAGCAGGGAAAAAGAAACAAAGAAAGGAAGGAAGGGAGAAAGACAGAAAAAAGAGGAAAAGGCAGACTTATAGAAATAGAAACCAAAGGCAGGGAGTGGGGTGACAGTGATAGACAGAGCAAGAGCAAGAGAAAAAAGATAAAGTTACATGGATGGCTGGAGGAATAGAAAAGGAATGAATGAAAGGGAGCAGAAGAAGAGAATAGAAGAGGGGGGGGTGGGATGGAGGACATACAAAATGAGAGATGGAGAGACAGAGACACTAAGGAAAGAAAAGAAAGGAAAAGAAAAGAAAATATATACTCCCAGTGCCCCAGTTTGGCTTGCATGGCAGTGTTTTAATGCCAATACATCCATCGCTCCAGATGCCAGTCTGTCTCAGTGGTTAGAGTAGTGGCAGAGATTCTTTAAGTATAGAGATATGCCAACATAATAGGTTAACCTAATGTGACCAGGTTCCGGTCTGCCTAAAGGGGCGTGTCATAATGCTCCTAGCATTGAATAGAACAGTCCTCAGGTCTGCCTAGGTCTGCCTAAAGGGCGATCCCCCCCCGCCCCCATAATAGAACCAGGAAACAATGGGCCAATGGAACCTCTCTCTCTCTACTCTCTCTGGTAGTGGTTCCCAAACTGGGGGTCTGTACCCCTAGGGGGTTGCAGAGGTACGGAAGGGGGGTCGTGGACAAAAGCGTCATTGCATAAAAACAGTAAATCCACAGGATAACAGCTAACATAATTCCATAGTTTGGTTAGAAACAGTATTCACTTGTTTGGTTAATAGATATATTTGCTGTCCTGTGTATTTCTAGCAATACATTGTATGTCCATTGATATGGCTAGATTTTCCATTAGTAATAGCTTGCCCTCTAATATTGCCAGAAATCCACTGCTAGGCTAAGATTATGGTGGGTGGGGTCGCAAAAATATTCTTGTCCAAATGGAGGTCCCTGCTGAAAAAGTTTGAGAAGCACTAATGTAGAGGGATGAAGAGAAGGAGATGGGAATTGGTAAGAGACAATTTGCAAAAAGGTAAAGAAAATGAGAGGACATGCGCATATGGACGGAAAGACACACACACACACACACACACATGAATATCCCTCTAAGTGCTCTAAAATGTGTAGGATGCGGTGGTAAGCTCTTGATCAGTAACCTTTCCTCTCATCCTTTCATGCTCTCTCTATCACACACACACACACACACACACACACACACACACACACACACACACACACACACACACACACACACACACACACACACACACACACACACACACACACACACCTATAACCCCTCTTTCGCCTCCTACACAAACACACAAGCAGATACAGTTGATATGTTTCCGGTAATGATCACACACACACACAAACGCATGCACACACTCTTGTTATCTGCTATGGTGGCATCCCTCTCCTCTCCTCATTTCTACCCCTCTCAACCTCACCCCCACTCCCCTGCCCCGACTCATCGTTGTCAAGGCCCCTCCATAGCAACCGCTGCTAAGGCCTCTGGGATAGACCCAGTTGCCCTGGTAACCAGCATCTCTATGGCGACGAGCTGTCTCAATCTCGTATCACATGCTGCTACACCATCACTCTCACACACACACACACACACACACACACACACACACACACACACACACACACACACACACACACACACACACACACACACACACACACACACACACACACACACACCCCCACACACACACACACACGACCATAGACAGCTTTCATGGGTCCTTATGATGGTGGATACACCCACACATTCTCACCCACGCACAGACCCTCTCTCTCTCTCTCTCTCTCTCTCTCTCTCTCTCTCTCTCTCTCTCTCTCTCTCTCTCTCTCTCTCTCTCTCTCTCGCTCTCTCGCTCTCTCACACACACACACACACTCACACACACACACACACACACACAAAAGCATGAGGCGGTCAGATAGACGCACACCAAGTGTATAAACCAAATTCAATGGAAGCCTATGAGTCATCAGGACCTCATTCATTGCATTGGTGAAGGACTTGTTGTAAGACGTCAAGAAGCATTCTGCAGAGTATGCGCAACACGAACACACAAAAACACATATGCACACACAGTACACAAAGCTTATACTACGCTTTCTACAGAATATGTGTGTGTGAATACACACCCAAAGTACGTACAAAGCTACAACTACAAGCTTTCCAAAGAATATGTGTGTATGAATACACACCCAAAGTACAAAGCTACAACTACACGCTTTCTACAGAATATGTGTGCTAATACACACCCAAAAATAATATGCACACAGACCGGAGCTACCTGCTTGCAAGCTTTGTAGAGAATATGTGCACGAACGAACACAGAGACACATATGAACACACAGGAAGCAGAGCTACAACTGCAGGTAGAAAGAAGCGCTCCAGAGAATATAAGACATATGCACACACACAGGAGCTGTAATTACAAGGTTTCTACAGCATACTGTATGTGCGTGAACACACTGACACGTGCAGACACAAGGAGCGGACCAACAACTAAAAGCTGTCTACAGAATATGCGCCACAAAGACAGAGAAACATATGCACACACAGAGCAAATCTACAATTACATGCTTTTTTTTTACAGAATATGTACACAAACACACGGACACTACAAGCACACTACAAGCTTTCTATAGTAAGTGCATGAAGACAAAAACATATAAAATTATGCACATACAGAGCGCACCTACAACTACAAGCGTACTATATAAAACATTCATGGGTGGGCGCAGGTTCCTTCCTTCCTTTTGCATATATTAAATAGCACTGGATGCGTACATGTGATTCCGATGGAGATACTGTAGTAGGTAGGGGTAGGATGCACTG
>NC_085877.1:29357264-29362264 GCF_034702125.1 Engraulis encrasicolus | reverse complement strand
GTCTCACACACACGCACACACGCACACACACACACACACATACACACACACTAGTTTTCTTGACCCTCAGAGAGCCCTAAGAAAGCTTCATGAGTGTGTGTATGCAAGTGTGTGTGTGCGTGTGAGTGTGTGTTTGTGTGTGTGTGCATACGTGCGTGCGTGCGCGTGTGTGTCAGAAAGGGAGAGGGAGAGAGTGTGCGGGAAGACATGGAGAGTATATGAAAGATATTTCTCTTCATAGTCCTCTAAAGCAGAGTTTTATGACTGGGGATTGACGCACCCACACTGAGAGACATAAAATTCCTCACTGGGCACTCTCCTCGGTGGTCTGTCGAGGTGCGCTGCTTTGCGGAGATGAGCTGCCAGGGGCAGTCCTACTGTATGAGGCGGCAGTCCTACTGTACGACCGGGCAATTGCCCAGGACACCCTCCGAAAGGGGCGGCACCACGGTGAACACCTCCCCCACCCCCCCGCACATCCCAAAAATCTTTATAAACATGTGAAAATAGGTGTCACCATTATTTCTATACTATTACTACATTGTTGTAATAGTAACTATTACTGGCTACTATTAGTGGTTAGTTTTGTCCCGTTATTATAAGCGTTTTGCCTCGGGTCATGTCGCCGTGAAATGGGTGAGACGTCGACCGGGGCGCAACGCAATTGTATGGCCGCCACTGTGCGCTACCAGTAGGCTGTTAACACACAGTAGCCCAAATCCATAACCCTAGTAACTCATAGGGGTGCTACTGTGGTGTGCCCAGGATAAGGTCATCAGAAAGGGCCCAAACCCAATACATACAAGGTAATAGGGACAAAATTCTGGGACCCCTGTCACCCTGGGCACGGGACAAGTTACACGTTTTGTCGTCCCTGTGTCGGCTTCCCATTGGCTTGGTGCTGTAGCTGAGTTCGACAGGTAGCTCATTGCTCATATCGCCAAGACAACAGGGTTCTGGAGGATTCCATAGAGCACCTCTCTGCAGTGCAGTCCTATTAGTTGTCATGCCCCTACAGTGAACCCAAACTCGTATGAAACGGACATATATGAGGAATTCTGTCTGTTATGCCTTCATTTCGATAGGAATGTGAAGAGTAGACAGGAAACGACGGGCCGAGAGAGATATGGGGTAAGGCTGGGAAATGGCCGAGGCAGGATTCGAACCAGGGTCCCCATGGGCACTGAAGCCAATATAATGTGGTATGGGTCAGAGATTAAAAACGGTTGTCATATCAATTCTTCTCTGAGTCCCCAATGGTAGTCTATGGAAACGTATGCTACATATGGAACACTCTGAAGGCAAAACTGAATGGGACCGCGAGGTTGGCCATATTTGACCATATATTTGACCATCTATTTTGGACACCAGATGGAAATTAGCCCTTGGGCTACAATCTGGCATATCTACATATATGTACATGTATGTATATGTTCATTAATGTAGGTCAGTCAGTAGGTTAGTGGTGCGCACATCCAAGACGCAGGTGCATGACAAAAGGCCACAGTTAGACACCTCATGTGTACTTGAATTTATGATGGCCATATTGCCTGATGTGTTCTCAAGTACTCTGGATGGATCTCTCTGTACACCCTAGACTTCATGAGCATACAATGATGTTTTGTTTTTTAAACTTAAAAGTATATGCTTGTAGGTGTATATAAATATTCTGTATATATTTTGTAAATATGTTTGGACATTTGATAATGCCTCATGTATAATGTATGTGTAAATATTTCTGTACACTTTGGGAAGCACTTGGTATCTGGTGTAGGCCTACCATCCAATCGGAACCTGTTTGATGTAACATGTGATTCACTTTTCCTTTAAATATGACATGTGTCTACCTCAATTCAAGTCTGATGAAGAGCGAAAGCTCGAAAGCGCTCACTTGAGAAAAATAAAAAAAGCAACACGGGAGCAGTGTGCGGACATTCTTCATATGTTCATTAATGTGCAATGTCCTGAAGAAATAAAGTAAAGTAAAGTAAAGTAAATATGGTCAGTTTCTGCGGGATCCTATGGCAACGTACTAACTCTTTCTGTCTAGGGCTCTGCTACGGGTATTAGCGCAGTGTGCCACAGACAGCACCACCCTTTAGAAATCACTTTCAATGTTTGTGAGGAAAACACAAGTCACCTTCACTTGGCTGTCACACCCTGTACAGCAAATGAAGCTCAGTTTGGAAAAGATCCCGATAGACAGTAAGCTACTTAAAGTTGTCCTTTGCAGACTGTGTGACTTTGTCTGGTGCTCGACGACATACTGTACCTGTCTGAAAATCAAAGCTATCATAAAAAAAGATGTTCCCGAAGCACCAAGAGTCGATACAAATGTGAACATGTTTCCTACGGCAAGTCATATTTTCTTCATTACATTTTACATTAAATAACATTATATTACACTTAGCTGACACTTTTGTCCAAAGTGACTAACTATTATTAAGGTTACAGTCCCTGGGGCAGTGTGTAGGGTTAGGTGCCTTGCTCAAAGGCACTTCACCCATGGAATGTGGCAGTGGAGTGGAGTGGAGTGGAGTGGAAAGGTAGGATTCGAACCTGCAACCCTCGGATCTAAACCCCATCTCCATTACCATTAGGCCACAGCTGCCTCTTCAAAAAAGAGAGGCCCTCTGCAGGTCGTCTCTTGAGGCAATCGAGGTTGTGTTTCTTTCGAGGTCAGAAGTTGTTTCTACTGTATAAAGGTCATACATGGGGGACACAAAATGTTGACGCAATCTGACCTGTATCTTGCATGACTTCTTCCCTTTGTTGCAGTTTATCATAACTATTATTACAAGATGTGCTAGATAGGGACTTTAAAGTCTGTCTGTAGTGGCCATAAAGACTTTGAACCGACGCCACAGAGGTTGAAGTGCTGATATGATATGTGTCTTGTATAATACATAGTGCCATTAAATAAAGAAAGTGTACGATGCCACCAACCGTTTCAAGATGGCTACGAGGGCATCAAAATTGTCGCAAGTCGCAAATTTCTACAAGTTCTATCCATTTTCACTACTATGTAGAATGTCGAATTCTACCAATGTTTATCATTATTGCTACAAGGTCTGTATGCTCAAGACTCAACAGGGTGTCTCTGGTGGCCTTCAAGTCTCTGACTAGAGGACAGAGAGGTCGTTTCCACCTCTACACCATTTCAACCTCTAGGTCACAGGAACATGACACAGAGGCCGAGCTGTTGAAGCGTGCTGACATGTATCTTGTATAATATACTGTGCCATACACATCCAGGTAGTGGCAGAAGTCAGGGAAGCCGAGAGGAGGGGGCAAAGGGGACAGTTGTCCCAGGCCCAGGGAGAGAAGGGTCTCAGACTTGGGTTCGTATTACATTGTATGGATTGAGTGGGGAGCCCTTTCAGATGACTTTGTCCTGGGCCCAACCAAAGCTGTCAGCGGCCCTGGTGGAAGTGCGTGCTTGTCACTTCACAGATTGTCTCTAGTGGCCTTAAAGGCTGTGACTAGAGGGCAAAGAGGTCATTGCTACTGCTAAAAGGGTCACAGAAACATGGCACAGAGGTTACGCTGCTGAAGTGTGCTGACATGTAGCTTGTATAATCCACACAAATAAAGGTAGAGGTACAGTCAGTGGCGGACTTAGCAATTTGGGGGCCTAAGGCGAAGTTAGCTAGGGGGCCCACCAGCCCACCGGCCCACCGGCCCAAGTGTGTACCCCCCCCCCCTTGAAAAATAATAATAATAGCCTAATAGGCTTGCTTAGAGATGCTTAGCTCACAGCATCTTCTGTATCACAGATACACAATTCAAAAACTAAGCTCTCTACAACAGTCAGAAGACCTCTTGAACATAATGTGCTTGGGCCAAGTTTTGCTTTAGACATTTAGACAGCACTCAATGTTGACATATTCAACATTACAATCTTCACATGCACATCAATCAATTACACATGGGCATCAAAGCCTCCTCTCTCTCTCTCTCTCTCTCTCTCTCTCTCTCTCTCTCTCTCTCTCTCTCTCTCTCTCTCTCTCTCCAGACCATTGCAGTGGCAAACACAGATCAAAGTTCAATGACACTGTGGGAAGGTGAAGTTTCCCTCCCCCTTCTCATTGGCTAAGTTAGCCTATTTTTAAAACTCACGAACGGTGTATTTATGAACATTTGTGTTTACTGAACTGTCGGGACTTTGGCGAGCGAAAATACACGCGCACACACTCGTACACGCGCACACTCGCACACCTGCGCTCGCAATGAAACACTTTCTCCGAACATTGTCATGGCCATGGGCGGAGGCGCGCACAGTCAATGGCAGGATTCCATCAGTGACTTTTGGGAGGGGAAATGTGTGGGGATTTTGTCATGTTTATTATTTGTGACGATTATGAATGTGTACTTGGGCAATCTGCGTTCTATGTGGTTATGTTTTGAGTATTGTGTTTAAACTGGCTGTTTTTGTTTGGCGATGGTCGGAAGGAATTGTGAGACCAATCGCGTAGGCTAGTCTAGTCATGCAGCGTTGAGTGAGTAATTGAATTAGTGAATAATTGGCTGGCCCTAGGAAATGGGTGTATTTAATCCGTAGTCAAATCGTTGATGTGAGCGATTTTGATTGAGAAGCACCTGGTAACCAGTAGGAGGTGGCTTCGCGTAAAACTGCTGCATATCGGTGTAAGCAGAGCGTTGTGCTGTTAGACTTTGATGCTGCAGAAGTAATTTTGAAGACTGTCGTATTTTGTTTGCCAGAAGTGTCCTGTCCATGTGTTTTGATGCCCACGTGCACATTTATTTTCTAATGTCTGGTGAAAAGGTAAATAAAAAGGCCTAATTATTTTTGATACTTCCGACTTCGTGCCTCATCATCTCCACTCCGCTCGTTACGCACACATCCTTGACAGAGAGGTAGCAGTCGCTCCCTCACAGACACACATAAAAATAGACAGTAAGATTGCAGTGTATCATTTTGCCCAAATGCCACCACCGCCACACCAACTGCGTGTGCACATGACGTATTGGACGGCGAG
>NC_085877.1:29344764-29349764 GCF_034702125.1 Engraulis encrasicolus | reverse complement strand
TGTCCTATACTTTCAAACGTTCTCTGGGTACGGAGGTGCAAATTTTACCTCCAAGCTAGCAGTTAACATTGAGTCCTATGAGACCAGTTAGCCGCCAGCTGGTCTCATAGGACTCAATGTTAACTGCTAGCATGGAGGTAAAATTTGCACTGCCATACTCAGAGAACGGTTGAAAGTACAGGAGAAAGGTAAAACTCAACTATTTAACTCAAGGGGAGGTTTAATATGAGCTTATTTCCAAAAATGGGACAGTATCACTTTAAGCAAAGAATTACAGTGCCCTGTAATTGAAGGTAGAGTATGTTATATTTTAGTAGTTCATTTCCAGAATTCATGCTATTCGTTCACAAATGTTACCCGTTCACGAGTAGTTACCAACACTATCAGATTCTAAATATTCATTATGACTGGGAAAATTATGAATTTCCAGTAATAAACATTTTTAGCTGCATAACTTACTTCACTTTGGTCATACTAGTACTTAGTAAATATTAATGAAAAGATCAAATTTGGAAATAGGCAGCACAGTTGTTATGAGCAGCCTACTTGCAATAATGACTCTGGCCACCATCCTACAATACTTTACCTTTAACTAAACTAAAAATTAAACTTTGGATAAATGGATCTGCTACATATAAAGCAATGCTATGCACGTAAGATGAGGTAAAAAAAAATTGTGTACTGGGTGCAAAGGTAAAACTGCCAGTTCAAATCCTGTGTATGAACACTAAATATGTTTTTGTGACAATATAGCTGACTTTGGGCTTCTTTCATGGGGTCTTAAAACACAACACAAAATCTATTATAAATGAATGACTTTGGCAAATGGCTGATGTGGCCATGTTTGTAAGCAGGTCTGTTACAGCCAGGCAAGCAAACTAGGCAATTGCCTAGGGCCCCCAGATGAATGGGGGGCACCTGGTAAACACTGGTTATGGTTATGGTTATGTACTTGCATCCAAATGACAGCAATGACAACTTTGAGAGCGTGGCAGCACTTCCCCAAAAAACTGCAATGATACTGCTCTCAACATCTCTCGAGTTGTACCCTCCCCAATAGTTTGAAGGGAAACAGACAGGCCCCAAGTCCCTCTTTGCCAAGGGCCCAAAATACATTGAAATGGACCTGTTTACAAGACAGGAGTACACTGTGCCACCGAGAACACAGTCCAAACATTTGAGTAAAACAAGCTTTGACATCCCATTTCCATTTTGAATCCTACTGTACTGTATGTGCTGTAAGTATGGGGGTTTTTTAGAACAAAGCAGACTGGCTTTGACAGCCTTTTGCCGTCCACAAACCTCTGGTACGCTTCTGTATGAACTGTAAGTATGTTTTTTGACCAAAAAAAACCAGACTTTGTCCTTTTTCTTGTATGTGAACTTAAAAACATCACGTATAAATGCATTATAAATGAATGGCGTTGGCAAATGCCTGACGTGGCCACCTAAGCCTTGATCAGAGCCTTGCTTCTCTCTCTCTCTCTCCCTCTCTCTCTCTCTCTCTCTCTCTCTCTCTCTCTCTCTCTCTCTCTCTCTCTTTCTCTCTCTCCCTCTCTCTCTCTCTCTCTCTCTCTCTCTCCCTCTCTCTCTCTCTCTCTCTCCCTCCTCAGGTAGGTAGCTGGCTCATTAATATTATCACGAGAGCGTCACCAGTCAGCTCACTTACTGCTCCCTCCGGGCACCTATGTCCTCTCTCCTGAGTCAGCGTGTGTGTGTGCGCGTGTGTGTGTGTGTGTGTGTGTGTGCGTGCGTGCGTGCGTGTGCGTATGCGTGCGTGCGTGCGTGCGTGTGCGTGTGTGTGTATGTATGTGTGTGTGTGTGTGTGTGTGTGTGTGTGTCCAAGTCTTTAAATGTCTATGTGGAGCATGTGTGTGCATGCGCGTGCGTGTATGTGCATGTGTTGGTTTGCTTGTGTCATTGGAGTACTGTGTATATTTGTGTGCTTGATTGTATTAAAGTAGGCCTACCGGTTGGCAGCATGTGGGTTCATTTGTCTGTAAAGTGTTCTGCTCATGTAAATGTGAATATTACCTTGTGTGTGTGTGTGTATGTGTGTGTGTGTGTGCGCGTGTGTGTGTGTGTGTGTGTGTGTGTGTGTATGTGTGTGTGTGTGTGTGTGCGTGTGTATGTCTGTGTGTTTGCGTGTGCCTGTGCAGAGATTTCTAAGGTAACAACATCAACTCACAAACAGACACAACACAGACAACATACAGTCTATGCCCGCTAATAATGAAAATAACTGTATTTGTATGGCTGTATGCTAACGGCTGCATGTGGTCTGAGAGAGCTGAACACAGCTACGGTACAGCTGACACTAAAGCTAAAGCTAAAGCTTCGTAGCACTGTAGTAAATGTAACCACACACACGTTTAATTATTCGTTTGATCCAAACGGCACACTGGCTGGCACCCACAAGGCACACACAAGCACCCAGTGTGCCATGATCACATTCCCTTGTGATCACATTCCCTACGTCATCACATTCCCTATGCCATCAGTAGACACACACACACATGATGACATGCCCGCGCACACACACGCGTGCGCGCACGCACGCGCGCGCGCACACGCACACACACACACACACACATACACATACTACACACACACACACACATACACATACTACACACACACACACACACACACCGGGAGTGGAAATTGCTCACCTGCCACCTCTAAACTGCTTGATATGTTACCTGGGCCTGGCAGCTGGTGACCTACGTAAATTTCCATCTCTGGGAACTCTGGGTAAAGTGATACTGTACTATTTTTTGGAAATAAGCTCATATTACACCTCCCCTTAAGTTAAATGATTGAGTTTTACCAACCGTTTTCTGAGTATGGCAGTGCAAATTTTACCTCCAAGCTAGCAGTTAACATTGAGTCCTATGAGACCAGCTGGTGGCTAGCTGGTCTCATATGATTCAATGTCAACTGCCTGTTAACTGTGTTTGGAAGTAGTTTGGTGCGCACATCCACAAGTAGTAATCCAGGTGCCAGACAAAAAGTGGTGAGTAGTGTGATGAAGCGGTCTGTTGGATGGAAACGTTGCCGTATGTTAAAATGAAATTAAGTATTTTTGGACTTCAACTGCTTGTTAACTGCAATCATTTAATTAATACAGTCTAGAACAGGGATGTCAAACTCAAATTCACAGGCAGCCAAATTCAAAATCTGGGATGAAGTTGGGGGCAGAACTCTAAATTATTTTTTCTTAAAAATGGGCAAATATTGTGCAAGACAAATTTCACAAACTCTTGTATATGTCTGAAATAGCTTAAATGGCGTAAATAGCTTAAATGTGCCATTACATATTCTGTTGTTGAGTGGGAGTTACAGTGCATTGGCCTCAGCCTGCTTATATTCCCATGACATAACACATTTCATGTTCAGGTCATGTTCTTATATGTCAATGATGTGTGTGTGGGCCAACTGTAATACACTTTTGAAATGGTCTCCCGGGCCATGTAATATGGGTCCTGTGGGCCAGACATGGCCCCCGGGCCTGAGTTTTACATCCCTGCTATAGAAGATGTTAAATTGACTCTGAAGTGTTGAAATAACATCTGTTAACAAAATCCACTGTGTATGACAACCAAATCAGTCCAGAGGGTTGTGAACACCAACACATCACTGATGGAAGAAGAAATACATCTAAATAAATTCCAAATGACAAATGTGGTTCTGCACAGATGTTGGTCTTTCAAATAGATGCCTTGAAATGTCACTCAAGTGCCACACATTCTGTCAGCCGTCTAAGCCCTTCGAACATGGACATTTAACACAAAACAAATCAGAAAATGGTGATCACTATGAACATATATTTATCTATCAAACAGACTTCTCTTCATTACTGCAACGTCCTTAGATATGAACATAGCGAGTGCTTATTAACATTTATGAAGCTGATATATTAACACAGCGGCGTTGTGTAACGTAATTGCATGTGACACGGCGCGGAGACCGCGTTTCAGGACCATGGACAGCGAATGAAAGCGGGGAGGCGGAGGAGTTGTAGCAACTCACTGACAACTGAATAATGCGCATATCTGTAGAGTGCATTTAGCCGCTTCTTCAGCTGAGAGCTCACACACACACACACACACACACACACACACACACACACACACACACACACACACACACACACACACACACACACACACACACACACACACACACACACACACACACAGCACTTCCGACATACCAAAGACACACATAGTTCACATACACATGCATGCATTACGCCTACCAGCATCATGCGCTGCCGATGCTTTTTGGCTTTGCGCACGTTGTTGATGAATCGGCGACCCATCTTCTTGGCGTACCACACGGACACGAACATGACGGCTTTTCTCTCCCTCAGCCCAACCCCCGGGAGCACAGGTCTCTCTCACGGGCTCAGGCTCCCCTGGTGAAGGAACGAACGGACAGCAAAGACTGTCGGCGCGGGGCATGCAGCCTGTTACGTAAAAGAGAGCGCACGCTTTTCCCGATCTAACCAGAGCCGGGAGCTTGATCAAAAGCAATTTCCACGGAGGGGAAATTGGGGGGGAAAGCTGTTTAATCGAAATGAATGCGTGTTAAATGGACAATCAATCACCACGAGCGTTGCATTCCAATAACCGATGGCTGGGATAATCCAAAAGAGAGGCTAACGTAAAAAAGACGTCTTCCTTGAATGAAGGAGTTTAAAATGAAACATTTCTCTGGGTTATTAGCACAGCCAACATCAGCGTCGTCCCAAGTCACGACTCTTGATCTTGCTACCGAAGAACAAGCGAGCGAGACAGTCCCTGTCAGTCAGACCCCAACGCGCGTGAGAGTAACGGTCATCTCGAAAACTGGTAATGAAATTCCTCCATCCGTCATGCCCACAGTATATCACCCCAGCTGGTTTCTTCTGCCTCTTCCTCTCGTCACTCTCTGTCTTCAACACGTCACTAGCAACGTTGCTGTTTGCTTGCTTTTTCTCCTTTGACTGTCCCTTC
>NC_085877.1:29327264-29334764 GCF_034702125.1 Engraulis encrasicolus | reverse complement strand
ATTATTACATCATGTGACATAAGTTCATTTCTGCTGTCTCCTTACACCATGACATCATCATCACACATATCACTCCATAGTCATGCAGAATACTTGTACAAAACATTTACTTATACAACAGCTATTGTCTTGCTGAGATCTTCCTTTGGCAATATACACAGCCTGGACCAAAAAAGAGCCCCACCGAAGAAAAAAAAAAGAGAGAAAAAAAAAGGATCACACTCTAATGTGTTGTTGGACCACCTTTAGCTTTGATTATGGCTCACATTTGCTGTTGTATTGTTTCAATAAACTTCTGCTGTGTATGTAATGAACTTGGGTGCAGACTGAATAAGCACAGGACACACAGAGATGGAAAACAATACTCATTGCAGTGAACTGTACGGGCTGGTTTCATAACTAACTGGTAGAAAATAAACCACAGTTGCATGCACTGACATACTGTAAATGATGAACATGCCTGTAATTGAAATCCTTTATAGTACTTCCTGTAACATTGTAGTTCCTAGAAAAGCTTGTAAATGATAGATGAACTGCATAGCCAATCACAGCACGAGCTGAGACACACAGAGCTCCACACATCTGCAGTGGAGGATGGCAGTGTGTTGTGGAGAGGGGGTGATTATGACATCAGAATGGAGTGTTGGCATGCATCGCCGCGGAGACGGTGCTTACCAGAGTGGAGGTAGCGTAGTAAGGAGTTTGGCTGCCGGGTAACAACACGGGCTGCAACACACACAGTACAACAAGACGCAGGGAGCACAGGGCAGTTACACACCAAGAAGGCAAAATCACACCAACACACACATAATAGGCATAGGTATACCACACCAGAGAGAGAGAGAGAGAGAGAGAGAGAGAGAGAGAGAGAGAGAGAGAGAGAGAGAGAGAGAGAGAGAGAGAGAGAGAAGCACTACATTAATACAACAACATATAGGGAAAACCACAAACACACACACACACATTTAGATATACACACGGATCAAGAGCAAGATCAACAGGAGAGAGAGAGAGAGATTGCACATAGAAACACAATAAAATGTAAAACACAATAGACTACAATACATGGTGGTTTGAAAGCAAGTATAGAGACGAGGTGGAAAGTGGAGGAAAGGATAGAAAATGGCAGACTAGAGGAGAATGACTTTACACACAAATGGGGACTGTAGCAAGGAGTGGTCATTGAAAAAATGAAATGTAATGTACATTGATTGCCAATTGCTATATTGGCACATACTATGATAGTGTTTAAACATATAACCACCACATCACATAACTACAGTACAACAGAGAAAGCAAGGGAAACAGAGCAATAATACAATATGTGATAACACTTTCTATAACCCTTGAATTTGAAGGACTACCAACACATCTATAAAGGATTACAAGGGGGTCCATCACAGCATAGCAAAATAGCAGACATTTACACAAATACATAACGAGTGCAAGGAAATGTAGAGAACAGCTAGCCAGTTGAGTACAGTCAAACATGTAATCAGAACACTGCAAATAGTTGTATTCTCACTGATGTCACAAAGGCACAGAAGGATTTTATTACTGAGTTCTAGCTGTCAAAAAGCTCCTAAAGGGCAGGAGAATATCTTCACTCCTTTGGGGTACACAGGGCACTTGGATATCCGGACAAATCTCTACTCATCAAATTTGCAAAGGGCGAACCAATCTCCTCTCATCAAATTGTCATGGTGGAGATTTCTTTGCTCACACGGTTTCTCAGGGGTGAATGGTTCTCCACTAAAGTGGACGTTTCTTTCCAGGAAAAGGTGGCTGTTTCTGATCAAACTGAAGGTGCCAAAATGTCTTTAGTGACAGGTTAGGGGTTAGGAATGGGTTTTGGTCCAGACACAAATATTATTCTGATGGTCACAATTAACATTTTCTTCCCTGACAGGTTAGGGCTGGGGATGTGCTTTGGTTTAGTTTGATATTGATCTCACGTAGGAAACATGAGCAAAGCCAGGGTGAGTTGATGAGTCTTTCCTTTGCAAATTGCACATCTGATAAGATGAGATGGTCTGACATTCCCAACAAGGCTATCTCGCAACAATGAATCCTTTCAAATAATTATTGGATGGAAAACATGATCAAGATCACAACCAATGATCGCCAACAATTCCAAGTCAGAATCTGGACGAATCCTGAACATTCCATCAAAAGCTGCCCATAACAAAGGTTGCAAGTTAATGTGCTTATAAGAAACCGAAAAGCCAACATACCTACAGTACAGTACCAATGAATCCGCAAACAGAAAAAACACAAAACTGATGGATGGAGGTAAAGTAAAAGTTTGATTCAATGAGCTTTTAATTCACTTTGAATAGTGCCGTAGATAGTACCTCTGGTACAAAATCTCTACACTGAGGCAGTTAAGGAACACAGACTGGTTATTACTAAAACAATAGCCCCTTGTGAAACGAGTGATAATGAATTATCTTTATGGAACTGAATTACAACCACAATCTAACTATTTAATGGACTCACCTTGTAATAATAACGGGAGATGATAAAACATTTACAGCCTATTATTTCATGCCTCGCCTGATGGTGGAGTTCATTAATTGCACAGTGTGTGTGTGTGTGTGTGTGTGTGTGCGGCACACGTGTGCATGTGCATGTGTGTGTGTGTGTGTGCGTGCGCGCGTGCGTGTGTGTGCGTGCGTGCGTGCGTGATTGTGTGTACGTGGGTGCATACGTGCGTACGTACGTACGTGCTTACGTGCGTGCGTGCGTGCGTGTGTGTATGTATCCTTTGCGCGCACACACCCACATTAGGCCTTCATTGTGTTTCATGATTGCTTAACTGTACACACATGTTATTATAAATGTGTGCGTGTGCGTGTGCGTGTTCGTGTGCGTGTGTGTGTGTGTGTGTGTGTGTGTGTGTGTGTGTGTGTGTGTGTGTGTGTGTGTGTGTGCGTGTGTGTACTGGATTTTCTATGCATTGCGGGATGACTTAATTATAAACATGCACACCCTACATACTGTACATCATTAATGCTGACAACTAAGGGAACATGTATTCACTACAGTATAGCTCAACTTTATTGTCACGAAGGGATGATAAAGTGTGTGTGTGTGTGTGTGTGTGTGTGTGTGTGTGTGTGTGTGTGTGTGTGTGTGTCTGTGTGTGTGTGTGTGTGTGTGTGTGTGTGTGTGTGTGTGTGTGTGTGTCTGTGTCTGTGTCTGTGTCTGTGTGTGTGTGTGTGTGTGTGTGTATGTGTGTGTGTTGTTTTTTGATGTATGGTGCTTTTTTGTCCATGAAATAATATGGCCTGTGTCCTCTGTTTTTTGTCAGTTGTGCAATAGTATTGTGATGTGATGTTATGTGTATGTCCTCTCGTAAACGAGTGTTGCTCAGGGACGCAAAATGAATTTCAGTGCAAACTGACAATAAATTATGATCGTATCGTATCGTATGTAACTGCACACAAATGTGGAGCTCTGCAGATACAACACCTGTCCATCACCACCATCTCTTAAGTCTGAACGCCGCAGACAAGCAGTGCAGCTTCATTGAGGCCTTAAAGCTCCCTAATGCCACTGTGCTACTGAGTGCCTTTTTACGACCATGAAAATCCCATTTTTTAATCCCATGGGACCAATCTTTATCTGATAGCCTCAGAGAATTACGGCTCCAATAGACAGATCGAGGTGATCGAGACAGTCACCACCAGAAGAGTAGACTAAGGAACAGGTTGTCCCAGGCTCAAGGAGAGAGGGGTCGGATAATTGGTTTTCATTACATTGTATGCATTGGGTGGGGATGAGTTTGTCTTGGGTCTGGCAAAAGCTATCAGTGGCCCTCGTACCCATGAACGTTATAACGTCCAATGACATGCCATCATCAAAAAAGGTGAGGACTCCAATTGACAGGACACATATTTTTTCCTTCAGAGTGTTTTTCGGCTGTCTCTCCTGGCCTGCGAAATTCAACACGATCACTTTTTAGCAAGACAATACAGAAAGCAAGCAATAGATGAACATGCAATATATTCCTATAATGGGTTTGAAAAAAAACATTAAAAAATAATATACATACAGCTGGGACACAAGCTCGCAACCTGTGTGCAGTGAAACAGTCAATGAACACCCCATGAACCGAGAGAAATGGCGTGCTGGGGAATTTTTGTGTGCTTGGAAGCTCTGATTATGCCAAGGCTGCTCTCCATGGTTCTGAGACTGGTTTCAGAGACTGCAGTTCATGAATTGACCACTAGAGGTCAACAGCGGTGTGTGTCGCAAGGTACTACAGTGGGTGCACACACGCCACACAGCCTGTATGCTATGATGTTCAAACACTTCACTTGGGCCATTATGTCTCATGTTTGACAATCTTATAAAGCTAGCAATTTTTTATATTAGAAATAAAACGACAATGAAATCTGGTATCTGTTCTGTATTTTGTTGTATGTTTCTATGTGCTTTTGTTTAATTCTCCCTACTCATTTCTTTATCATTTGTACTTCCTTTGGAATGCACTGTCATTCTTCAATGTGTGTAAAATGCAATAAATAAAATATTCAAGACCACCGGAAAATATTTTATGTGGTATACAATTTATCTTTGTTTTTGTTTTTTGAGTATTTGTTATCTGTCTTTCTGTGTCTGTGTGTAATTAATAGGTATATCATTTTAAATATGTGCTATATGTATGCCTGTGTGTACTGTATGTGTAATTAATATATCATCTTTAATATGTGTTATCTGTATCCGTGCGTCTATATGTAATTAATATGTCATTTTAATATCTGTAATGCTCGCTGAGGGATTTAACGGCACACAGTTTGAGTGTGTGTGTGTGTGTGTGTGTGTGTGTGTGTGTGTGTGTGTGTGTGTGTGTGTGTGTGTGTGTGTGTGTGTGTGTGTGTGTGTGTGTGTGTGTGTGTGTGTGTGTGTGTAATCCAAATTGTCCTACTGCCACGGTGACACAAATACTGAGCCAACAACAGCCCAGACACTCGTAGGAGCATAGTAGCCTAGAAAAGGTTATGGTAGCATAGGATAGAATAGGATAGGATGAGAGATGATATGATAGGATAGGAGAGGAGAGGAGAGGAGAGGAGAGGAGAGGAGAGGAGAGCCCAGAAGGATCTGTGTGTGTGCGCGCGCATGCACGTGCGTGTGTGTGTGTGTGTGTGTGTGTGTGTGTGTGTGTGTGTGTGTGTGTGTGTGTGTGTGTGTGTGTGTGTGTGTGTGTGTGTGTGTGTGTGTGTGTGTGAGTGTGCGTGCTTGTGCATGCTTGTGCATGTGTGTGTGTGCGTGCTTGTGCGTACTTGCGTGGGTTAGTTGTGAAAGGATGGGCTGTAGTGGCAGAGGCCAAAGTCTGGGATTCCTTTGTATCTCTTGCTAACTGAGCACTAGACGTCACTGACCATGCAGCGCAGACATGTGTGTGTGTGTGTGTGTGTGTGTGTGTGTGTGTGTGTGTGTGTGTGTGTGTGTGTGTGTGTGTGTGTGTGTGTGTGTGTGTGTGTGTGTGTGTGTGTGTGTGTGTCTGAAGCGTCACAGACCATGCTTGTGGCCGGCTGCTGGGTCGCGTATGCCAAGTGTGTGTTAGCGAGTACTGTGTGTGTGCACCTGTGCCAAAATCTCTCACGCACTTCCTCCCAACCCCCCATCGCTGACCCACGTGTTAAACACACACTTTACCAGGACTGGACCACAGGGTTAGAGACACTTGGGCTTAGTATTGCCAAGGAGCCCAGCAATTCAGCTGTTCTGCCTAAAAAAAAGGCGCTATAAATTTATTAGGGATTTTTTTTTTTTGCCTTTGCATGACAGGACGGTAGAGAACGGATGGGAAATGGGCTGGGAGTAGGGATGCACGATATCACTTTTTGTTGAAAACTGACAGTACCGAGTACGTCGATGTCTGTACTTGCCGATACCGAGTACCGACACCGACATTTTTACCCCACACATGCAATGAAAATAAAGGCACAGCCGCGTTTCTCCACCTGTGATATTTTGTTTTATTGTCCATTTCTATGTAGAGTTAAATGTTAGTACATTAATGAGGCAGAGGTTTTTTTTCCCCATGCTGCTTTGAAATCAATGGAATGTGATGAGATGCTGCATTGTTTCATGTACTAGCAGTATCGGTGCCTGGTATCGGCACATGTTTGTGGCACTTTCATCATCAAGAGTGTGGTTCATTCTCTCCTTTCTTTCTCCTTTTCTCTCTCTACATATATCTTTCTTTCTTTCATTGTTGTGGATGTGTTTATATATCTGTAAGAATGGTGATGTAGCGATGCACTGTATGAATATGGAAATCAAAATAAAAGAAGTTAAAAAAAAAAGAGTGTGGTTCAGCCTTAACCCGTTAAGACCTGGCGTTATACAGTACATTTGCTGCTAGCAGGATGGCAATGACCAAGTCGTAGTGTTTTATTACTAAAGGCCCTGTGTTATGTCATAGTAGTGTAGTATATGGTAGTTAACTTTTCAATGACTATTACAGCGTACCACATGCATTAAGGCAGTGTTTCTCAACCGGGGTGCCGTGGCACCCTGTGGTGCCGCACGCCCCCCTCAGGGGTGCTCGGAAACGTGCCTGACGGTATGCGAAATTGACCTAAATAAATAAATAAATTATGCAATATAATACATGTTTGTCTAAATTAATAAATGAATGCTTAGTCAGTGGAATCTTTCATCTACCATTTGCGCACAATAAACACCCCTGTATGGCCTACACATAGCCTGTGTGGGATAAACCAACAAGATATGTTACTTTTCTAAGCTTGTGTGGTAGCCGATGCGATGCCATGTTACGGCTTGTTGGTTTGGGGTGCCTTGAGATTTTTCATCAACTGAAAGGGTGCCTCGCCTAAAAAGAGGTTGAGAAACACATGCAGTGTTAATTTAGTTACCGGTAGTTAGTTAAGGTTATTTGATAGGGACAGATACATAACATGTAGGTTGCATAACAACCAAGCAGAAAGCATCATAGCATTTCTAGCCAAAAGCTAATTTCCAATGCCCGTCCCTAGTATATTATGAGTTAATAGCCTGGGGTCCAGCACCTCAGCTGTCCTGCCTACCTTCATTTCACCTCGCTTGACTGGACACCATGGCAATAAACCGGGGCACAGCAGAGACAGAGATGCGGCTGGCAGAGCTAAAGTTGCACCGTGTAAATATTTCTAGCAGTTTATTTCGAGAATTCATTAAATTCCAGAATTCATTTTTGTAAAACGCCTTTCAAAACATCCAGAATGTGTGTGTGTGTGTGCTTTGAGATGCTTTTTGAAGGGCCTGTGAAGAGGCATTTTGAAGGTGGGGTAGTTTATTCCAAAGGGTGGGAGTAAGCAGCTACGCCAAAGGCTCATTAGTAGCCCTGAGGCCGCTGCGGGGATGGCCAGCTGGCCCTTAGACCACAGGGGGGTGGAGGAGGTCAGTGAGGTAGTGGTGAGCCAGACCATGGTACCAGTGAGGAGGAGGAGGAGGACTTTGTACGTAGGTGATGCCTGATATAAT
>NC_085877.1:29319764-29322264 GCF_034702125.1 Engraulis encrasicolus | reverse complement strand
CACAATCACACATACTTGTACACACACAAGTGTCAACTTATTCGCACACACAGGCATGCACACACACAAACACAACACACACACACACACACACACACACACACACACACACACACACACACACACACACACACACACACACACACGCTTTCATGACTACATTTTTCACACAGTCATATGCAGGTGCACACATGCACACACACACACAAACACATGCACGCACACACACAAACACACACACACACACACACACACACACACACACACAGTAATATGCCAGAATTCCAGTCTGCAGCAACGTCCTCCAGTCATCTCCCCTACCTCATCCATCTGAACCTCAGCCAAGCAGTGATGGCAAGAGGAGAGGAAAGGGGTGTGTGTATGTTTGAGAGAGAGAGAGAGAGAGAGAGAGAGAGAGAGAGAGAGAGAGAGAGAGAGAGAGAGAGAGAGGGGGGAAGTAAGCGGAAAAGCAATTCTCTGCCTTTTGTGATCACAGCACTCCAAGGGTTTAAGAGATTACAGCAGGTTCAGCGCGCGCGCGCACACACACACACACACACACACACACACACACACACACACACACACACACACACACACACACACACACACACACACACACACACACATCATAAAAAAGTACGAATAAAAATTGCACCATCTCATCCCCCAAACCAGTATACAGTAAATGGCTGGATCTGTGATGATGTCATAATGCTGTCCACTGCGCTGATGTGATGTCACAATGCCTTGCCAGTTCTATTTCATCTCTCCATTCCAAACACAACCCCGACTTTTCTTGATTCTTTCTTTCTTTACAATGTTACTGCTGCTGCACTCTGCACGCAAGCCTCACTTAGGGAGTCCAAAAGTGGGGATGTCACTGCACCATTGCATCCCCCTTTACGGCACCTATGACCCCCAATACGATTCCGTTTCCATGGGGAAGACATCTTGAGGCACACAATTCAGATTATCTGCCCACACGCACACAAACCTATAGCAGCATTTCATAACCATCAAAATAATACATCAACATGCTTTACAGCAGACTTGCAAATGTGTTACCATATCTGACGGCACTCAAATTATGTCACAAGTTGCAAAGGACTGGACAAGTGCACATTCAGTTCAGGTGCTGGATGCCATAAAAAACTAGCCTTGCGAGCCATCCTACGTACTTCCGCCAAAGGATTGGCTCCACTACTGTAGTCTGGTCGTGCTTCTCTGTGGAGTGCCTGGAGCAGTAGAATTTTGATCGCAACGCCCCCCAGAAAACAGCCAATAATCGAATACGCCCCCCACGTGGGGGCGAAAGGGGGAGGACGCTCGTGACAATGACGTACACATCTGCGCCAGAGCCATTGGTCGGCGCTATGTTGTTGTTGAGTAACTGCCAGCGATTGGGTGAGAGGTGTCCAATAATTTCAAACCATAACTGAGTGCAAACTTCCTGCTTCCTACAATCGCTTCAGAGCAAACAAATGCCAGACCATAAATACGAAATGAAATGGTAGTATTATGGGATGGTCACATAATGATTATGATTGCAGAACCTGCCTGGTAGGGCCGTTAACAGCTTTGGCCAGCCTTGGGACAAAGTGATCTTAGAGCCCCCCATGCCTCATACATACACTGCAATGAGGACCTAGTTCTGACCAACCCCCCTCTCCCTGGTCCCCTGGACAGCTGACCCATTTGTCCCCCGCTGTCGGCAGCTGTTGGCTCAGCTTTCTTCTTCGTCAGACTCCCTGGCTCAGAGAAGCATTCATTAGTCATCACAAGCCCCATACTCATACTGTACTGCTTTGCTTTGCTGCTGGCTTTTCTCATTCACTTTCATCTCTCATGCTGAACCATCAGTCCACATACTGCATGACACATGAGTGCTTGTTCACACGCATTCACATCATTGACTACACTTCCCTTAGTAAAATTCCCTTACATGACTAGTTTTTCTTATTAGTTATGTGTTTGTGTTACGACTAGGTTATTTGTTTGTCCAAAACATAATGTCAAGACAATAAACACTTGTGCTTCCGGAAAACTCCAAATGACATCTAGCAGAGTCCAGTAGCAAAACGTTAGTAAACAACTCTCCCAAATCCTCATAAAGATGTGGAAGCCACCGAACTATCAGAGATTTCCCTCAAAGGTTTTGTACCTGTGCTTCCATGCCGAACAGTTGCTGTGATTGAGAGGACGTGATTGGGAGTTTGAGCCCCGGTTGAACTAGCGTGAACGAGTGTCACGCACATATGCAAGCTCATTCACACTCATTCACATCATTGACTACAATTTTAAGAGGTTATTGATTAGTTCTTGTAATCGGTTGGTTTTTTGTATTATAAGGGTTTTTTTTTGCTAAACATAATAATTTGGCAATAAAACAGGGCAATGAAGGAAAGACTTCCTTGCCAAAAATCAATAAAACTTTTGAAAAGGCATTTTCTGTTTTGTTAAAGAACATAATCGTATGGCAAATAACGCTCATAGTACT
>NC_085877.1:29292264-29302264 GCF_034702125.1 Engraulis encrasicolus | reverse complement strand
CTGCCTTTATTTCTGACAGGACAGTGGAGGAGAGACGGGAAACGAGTGGGGAGAGAGAGACGGGGAAGGGTCCGAGAATGACCCGGGCTGCAATCGATCACCCGGGTCGCCAGCGTAATAACCCAGCGCCCCACCGTTATAGGCCACGGCAGGGCCAGTCTCAACTCAATTTGGTCAAAATATGTAGCTACTCCACTCTGCCTTTGTAGCGCAGAATACTATACTGCATGAATGGGACATGGTGACAGGTGAAGCAAGGTAACAATTGAGTGAGTGAATATCTTCAACACCTTGTCATTAGGTTGGGTATTGTTGTTGCTGCAAATGTGACAAAGCAATATCTCTATAACAGGACAAATATTGGACAGTAAGGCTTTGCCACAAGGTAAAGGAGGTGTAATGAAGACCATTTTCAGCCTTAACTCAATTTTTTGTAGTTACTGCACTTTGCCTTTGTAGGGCAGAATACTGTACCAGAGATTCTTTAAGTATATAGAGATATGCCACACATAATAGGTTTCTATGGGCACCTAACGCGACCAGGTTCCGGTCTGCCTAAAGGGCCGTGTCATAATGCTCCTACAATGAATAGAACAGCCCTTAGGTCTGCCTAGGTCTGCCTAAGGGTGGCCATAATAGAACCAGGAAACAATGGGCCAATGGAACCTCTCTCTCTCTACTCTCTCTGACTGTACTGCATGAATGGGACATGGTGGGATGTAAGAACCCAAAACGTAATAACTGCCCATAACGTAATAAAACCCATAACGTAATAACTTGCCCATTACGAAATAAAAATTCCTTACCCATAACGTAATAACGTTCTGCCCATAACGTAATAAGTTATTACGTTACGGGCATGTTATTACGTTATGGGCCTTACACTAAAAAAAAGCTTTGATAATGTAATAACGATGCCCATAACGTAATAACTGCCAGTAACGCACAGATGACTTCAGTATTTGCGATGCACTTTACTATTGTACTGTTCATATTTCGTCTGACCTCTATTGTTGCAGCAAATAACAGTGACTGGATATTTAAGCGGGCTTGCAGAGCAAGGCCAGATTCTAGTAATCTCTAAGTAAAGTTTATGCTTGCTTGCTTGCTTTATTCTCTTGTGCAGGGCGGTAAAAATAGAAAATGGATCTCCTCCTAGGCCTTTCCAGATAGAGACACCGTTCAAACACTAAAACGACCGGCTCGGCTTGGAGATCATTTCTTCTGATATAACGTGTCCGTGCCTCCTGTCGTTTTTCCATTTTGGCGATTTTGTGCAAGTTTGGGTCCCCATTGAAAACAATGGTAGAACCTTCATGAACCAAGGTTCCGCCACTCTAAAGATCAGAGTGTAGGAGGCTTTTTCGTTGACGCATTGTTAGCGAGCTCTATGGGATGTCTCCAAATTGTCAAAGTTTTATCTCCCAACTCCCATTACTTTTTAAATGGCAGGTGTGTAAAAACGACAGGGCTTTTACATTGGTTTTCCCATCGAGGCTTGAAGTGCCTTTTTCAAGAGGTCAGCGCATGTCCCACAAGAGGTCTATTTGTGACTGAACCGTTTAACCTATAAACTTCATTCAGAGACTGTTAGAGAGATCACACGTATGACTCCGATCTGTAAGCAGGACACGTGCCAATTCCTTTTAGTTTTTTTAGCAACATCAAGCTAAAGACAAAAAAACTGTTTCTGATTCTGCCCTCTGCCTTAGAGCACCATACTAACTGCCATTCAGTCAATCAGAACAGGTGCAGCCAATATAGGGTTCCATCTCAACTGTCACTTTCTCTCAACATTCTATTCTTAACGAGCAACTGCTCTGTAGTTCTAGAAGTCTATTGTTCAGCTCTTCAATGCAATGTAATATTGTCTTGCTGTAATGCCTTTCATAGGCAGCTGCTTGGCCCAATTGTAATAGTCCTGCAATATGGAGGTTGGGAGCTTGAATCCCACTCGGACTCATGTTGATTTTCAAAATTATATCATATGCAGTGTTCCTTATCCAATTTAAAAAATACCATGTATGTCATTTAGTATCAATGACAAAGGTGCTGGATTAGATATATGGAGGTTGGGGTAGATATATGGAGGTTCAAATCCCACTCGAACCCATGTTGATTTTCAAAATTATATATGCAGTGTTCCTTAGCCAACTTCAAATACCATGTATGTCATTTAGTATCAATGGCAAAGGTCCTGGATTACAGATATGGAGGTTGTGAGTTCAAATCCCACTCGGACCCATGTTGATTTTCAAAATTATATCATATGCAGTGTTCCTTAGCCAACTTAAAATACCATGTATGTCATTTAGTATATCCCCAAAACGCAGAGCTACAACACTTTCAAGATGGCTGAATCCAAGATGGCTGAATTGTTTGGCCCATAACTTCTGACTGGGTGGATGGATTTTTTTCCAACATTTCTTTTAGCTTTGTTTTCTCAATAGTACTTTGTTTCATCTCTGCCCCAAAAGGCAAGCCCGCTTCCAGCATTTGCTGTGAGAATGCAATCTATCCTTATCCTCTGCATTTCCTATGTGTTCAATCCAATTGTCTAACTACGAAGTTTTTAGCTATTATAATAATGACAAATACATAGCCTACAGCAGTGTTTCTCAACTGGTGGGTCGCGACCCAAAAGTGGGACGCGGAGGGGTCATGGGTGGGTCGCGGAACCGTGGTGTAAAAAAAAAATCGTAATTCATTGATTCGCTAAAAAAAAAAAAAAAAAAATCCAACTTTTCCTGCAACAATTTACTTACTAAAGCAATAAGCACCTTGCAACAACTTTTATTTTGATAGGCAATTGAACTGGTGTCATATGTCGTCATAGATAAAATCAGAATGTTTATGCCAGATAGTAGCGCGCAACCAGTCATTCAAGTGTCATTAAAAAAAATTGGGTCGCGACCGAATGAGAGTGGAAAATGTTGGGTCCCAAGACTCTTCCAGTTGAGAACCACTGGCCTACAGTATTCAAAATTTCAATTCCTTTAATGCAAACATTTGAACTGCAAATTTCATACATGAACTACACAAATAGTGAAATTAAATGTCTTTTGTTTGTTATACAAAAAATAATGTTAATTAAAATGACAGACTGCTATTCTGTATAAAATTCTATTTTACCAAAATACTTTTCATCGTATTGAAATGTAAAACACACACACATACTGTAGCATCCTCAACATAAACATTAGGTAAAATGAGTTCAACATAAAATTGGCATTACTTTCCATAAATATCATGGCTGAAGTGTTGGAGTGTGCTGTGATCTTGCTTTGTTCTGACTCAAACTTTTAAATGTAAAAAATGTAAACAAACAAAATATGCATACTCAACATAAACATAAGGTAGAATAACATCCACATACTGTAATACTGACGTTACTTTTTCCAGTAAATGTCCTTGATCTTGTAAATTCCGTAGCCTACATGACTAAGAAGAATCCATGCTTTCATCCATTGGCTGTTCTCGCATAATAAGCCTTTCAGTCGTGTGCTGAGAAGGCTGCTGCGTACAGCAGCCTTGTACAGCTTCATGATGCTTATTGATATGTCACCTCCACAGTCGCCTTCAAGTAGGCTCTCCACAAGAGCATCTCATATATTTTTTTGATTAAACATGGTGCACAGCTGACGGATCAGGTGTGACACTAAAGCGATGGTTCAGAGTAGATTCACCCTAATGCCATTTGAACCGTGACATCCATCCAGTAGTCCACCCAAAGTGTTTTCTGGCTTGGGCGAACATTAGCAGAGTTACCGAGTTATTGTATGGCTATTCCGAATAGCTTGGCTTAAGTGCTATTGGGCATTCACATACATCTCCAAACCTACCTCAGAAAATTAACATGTCATGACACCAAACTTCTACAGTAGTACAAATATGGTCTCTATTCACCAAACTAAGCATTTGGAAGTTGGGAAATAGTGCTGGAGTTTATTATTATCAACTCAAGCTGAATAGATTCTGTCCTGCTAAAGCTTTGCCATCAGGGGCAGAGGCTGGATCAACATCAGGGACATAGACTGAGTCACCATCAGACAAGGAGGCAGCAGCTTCAGCACCATGGCAGAAAAACTACTTCGAACCATCACTTTAACCCTTTGAGGTCCGAGTGCCCTTCAGAGGGCAATGTGTCTCCAAAAACAAATCTGTAACTCTGTGAGTTTTTGTCATTGAAACATATAAGTCACACCATTAGAAACCTCAGAACTTCCAGGTCCCAAATATATATGAAATGAAAATACTTGAAAATGTTAGGGTGGTGCAAGCAGCCTAAAAGCCTCTGAAAAGCCGTAGACCTCAGAGGGTTAAATGCCCCAAGCATGGCCATATCTTGTTCAAGGACAAAACCAATACTTTTCTGTAAAACCTCTGAAGGTTAATAGGGAGCTCCATGACACATGGGTTTTTCAACACCAGGGGCAGAGGCATCATCAACATCAGAGACAGAGACAGGGTCACCATCAGGGACAGAGGCAGGGTCACCATCAGGAACAGAGGCAGGATCAATATCCGGAGTAGAGGCAGGGTCACCATCAGGAACAGAGGCAGGGTCACCATCAAGGGCAGAGGCAGGGTTACGATCAGGGACAGAGACAGGGTCACCATCAGGGACAGGGGCAGGATCAACATCAGAGACATAAGCAGAGTCACCATCAGACAAGGAGGCAGCTTCAGCTAAGGCCAAGACCTTTAGGTCTGAATACGTCGAACCGGACCGAACTGTTTGATATACCCACAAAAACTGAAAAGGGACTTGCGCTTCCTATGAGGACTCTTGTGCTTCCTGTGAGGACTCTTTTCAGTGTGTTCTATTTTTATTTTCAAGCAAAATAGTAAAATGGCCCCTGCTGGAAAACAGTCCCCTCTATTCTAATGAATCTATTCTCTTAATCCACTTCAATCTCAAATATAAACTAGACTGCCTGTCCAGTCGCCTTCGACTGCTTAAGGTATATCCCCGAAACGCAACACTTCCAGTCCCCCATCATTCCTACCACTCCCGTCCACCTTTTCATAAACGTATATGATAAATACAAAATATTAAAGAAATATATTTAATATCTATACATAGATCAATGACGTGCATAGGCTTAAAAACAAATGACTATTGTGAAAATGAAGCAAAAAATGGGGCAAATGGTAACACTGTTTTAATGGTTCACTATTACAGTGAATATACCACATTAGGTACAGTGTAATAACCATTGTAACAATATTTAATACCATGTAATACCAGTGTAACACCATGTACCAATTTTGTACTACATCATGTATTTTTGTGTAAGTGGTATTACATGGTATTGTATATTGTTACACTGGTATTACACTAGTATTACATGGTATTAAATATTGTACATTGGTTATTACACTGTACCTGGTATTGCATATTGTTACACTGGTATTACACTAGTATTACATGGTATTAAATATTGTTACACTGTACCTAAATAATATGGTAGATTCACTGAAATGGTGAACTGTTAAAATAAGGTAGTACCGGGCAAATCAATCCACTCAGTCAGAAGTTATGGGCCAAATAAAAATTCCGGCATTTTGAAACTGTTGACCTCCAAACTCAAATTAGTTCATGAACCTACCCTAGAGCATTAACACACCAAATCTGGGACAAATCCATCCGACTGGTCAGAAGTTATGAGCCAAACAAAAATTCGGCCATCTTGAATTCAGCCATCTTGAAAGTGTTGGCTTCCAAACTCGAATAAGTTCATAAACCCACCCTAGAGCATTAACACACCAAATCTGGGAGAAATCCATCCTCCCAGTCAGAAGTTATGGGCCAAACAAAAATCCGGCCATCTTGAATTCAGCCATCTTGAAAGGGTTGACCTCCAAACTCGAATCAGTTCATGAACCTGCCCTAGAGCATTCACCCAAAAATCTGGGACAAATCCAAACATCCGTTCAAAAGTGATCGCGTTAACACGAAAGACCTTACGCGGTGGCGGCGGACGCGGCGGACGCGGCGGCGGCGCACGCAAAACCATTACATCCCCGACGCTCCGCGTTTCGAGGATATAAATATAGGCCTATTTCAAATAAATAATAAAATAAAAAAATAAATCAAATAAATTGTAAAATGTACTTACAATGCATCACAATAAGATAATATTTGATGTTCAGATGTTGTCAGAAGTTCATTTAATTTGGTACAATGGTACAAACTGCACACAAGTATAGTGTTTCCATGAGGTCTTTCACATTGGAACGATTGGACAAGGCAGCATGGAATTTCCCAAGTTATAACGAGACTGCATTCCCACAGAAAATGCTAAAAATGCCGTGTGTGCTGAGTGCTAGCATATTTAGCATAAACCATCTACTCTGAGCTACTGCATATAGCATTGAAAACTGAAATAGCCTAACAGACAGTCCAATAAAACATCTTAAAATAATTAACCTTATTAGAATCTTTGTTAACCTACTTTTGTTGAGTAAGACTAGAGTCGTAGTTAATCATTTCATTTTGTACCATAATTAGCCTTTTTAAGATAGTTTGTATAGTAATCATATCAGCTAACCTGCTTCAGTTTAGAAACAATATAAATATATATATTTAATTATATCACATTAACATAACATAATAAGCAATATTACCATAATTGGTAGTTTAATATCATCATTAAACTACATTGTCACAGCCCCTAGATGTCTGTGTTCCATCAGGGCATAAAAACAACATTAGCTAATTACCTCCACCAAGGAGGTAATGTTTTCGGTCGCGTTGGTTTCTCTGTCTGTTTTTCTGTCTGTTTGTCAGCAGCATAACTCAAAAACGAAACATTTTTGGACAAAACTTTGTGGGTTTGTTGATAATGACCCAAGGAAGAAGTGATTAAATCCTGGGGGTGATCCGGATCACGAACCGGAACCAGGAGGATAGCTCAAAAACGAATCAAGTGATTTGGACGAAACTTTGTGGAGCTATTAGTAATTACCCAAGGAACAAGTGATCCGGATCACGAACCGGAACCAGGACTTTTCAAAAGATTCTTCACTATCTAGACGCCCCCTAGTGACCAGAAATTGAATTGCGAGAACAGCACTAAAACAAGGCAGAAAGATTTAGGGTGTAACATGGTCAAATGTATCAAGCAGCATCCTTGGCGGAAGTCTGCGCTCTCTGAGTGCTTCTAGTTACATTTTATTTACTGAATAAAATTTAGATAGTTAACAATTTAGTATTATTAGCATGGTTAGCAATACCTGTCAACCAACCTTAGCTAATGTTAACTTAAAACACTTGGCTACACATTTACCATTGTTGCTATTTGATGCTATTGGCTTTTTTATGTTTCAAATGGGCCCAAATGATAACATTACTGGCAGTTATTACGTTATGGGCATCGTTATTACATTATCAACGCTTTTTTTTAGAGTAAGGCCCATAATGTAATAACCTGCCCATAACGTAATAACTTATTACGTTATGGGCAGAACGTTATTACGTTATGGGTAAGGAATTTTTATTACGTTATGGGCAAGTTATTACGTTATGGGTTTTATTACGCCCAAATTATTACGTTATGGGCAGTTATTACGTTATGGGCAGTTATTACGTTTTGGGTTCTTACATGGGACAGGTGAAGCAAGGTAACAAGTGAGTGAATGCCCCAAGGCATTTCTCCCTCTGGAGCAATACAGTTACACTTGGACCAGATGCCAGATGCTGACACTGCTATTATATCAGAAATAGAGTTGCTGTTGTTTTCAGCACCACTGACAGCGACCCAGGGACAGTGGTTGCATATCTCTCTCTTTCTTTCTCTCTCTCTCTCTCTCTCTCTCTCTCTCTCTCTCTCTCTCTCTCTCTCTCTCTCTCTCTCTCTCTCTCTCTACCTCATACACACACACAAACACACATACTCTCGCTCACTCTCTCACTCTCTCACTCTCTTTCTCTCTCTCTCTCTCTCTCTCTCTCTCTCTCTCTCTCTCTCTCTCTCTCTCTCTCTCTCTCTCTCTCTCTCTCTCTCTCTTTCTCTCCCTCATACACACACACACAAACACACATACTCTCGCTCACTCTCTCTCTCACACACACACACACACACACACACACACACACACACACACACACACACACACACACACACACACACACACACACACACACACACACACACGCACACACACACTCTCTCTCTCTCTCTCTCTCTCTCTCTCTCTCTCTCTCTCTCTCTTCCTCTCTCTCTCTCTGTGTCTCTCGCTTTCTCTCTCTCCACTCGCTACACTGGCAGCACAGCTGGCTGATGACAGTCCAGTGGAATGCTAACTCATGTCATTTGGCAATGATGGTGCTCCACCACCAAAAGCTCTCACATCTATTTGGCAGTAATATCTTACTCAACTCAACCAGCTGCATCTTCCACAGCCTACACAACGAATAGTTCCAGCAGCATGTACATTATAATACATTATGGCAAATTTCAGTAGAAAGTACAGTGCAGTGTGTTAATTGACCCTTCATTGTATTTGCCTTTACTTTAGCAAACATGATATATAGGAAATTTTGCAGCGTTATGTGATTCAACACTTGAACATGTATAATGGTAGTCCTACTCTGTAAGCATTTAATTAACAAGGGAAAATGTACTGTGCATAAGACCAAGCTTGCTGTAAATAGGTTTTATATGGTGTTTTAGAAGAATCTACAGCCCCGGCAGATAGCTAGGTCAAGAAACATAGGCCTATAGGATGAGATACAAGACGGACACACAAAAACAGTCACACAAACAAAACACGCACAGAGAGAGACAAGCGTTATGCCAACACATCAGCATTCATACATTGCCTATCCATTTTCCATATTTAGAGAAGAAATGAATTCACACACCTCTTTCTTCGTAATCCTGACATTTAAGAAAATAAGTCATGTCTTGAATGTCTGTCAAATTTTCTAGAAAGACTAACTCATATAGGAAATGTAATTACGTCACGATTAGTATGGTATTATATTGTTGAAACCATGTCATAGAACTACTATGAAACCATGTAATAACTATTAGTGTTATAATTACATCTGCAAGAGTGCTTCTACTTCTACTAACCAGCTGAGCCTGAGCCACAATAATATCCCCCTCAGTGGGTGCAGTAGCGCACTACTTCCACAGGGAGGCAGCAGCGAGCCAGAGAAGGGGCTGAGTTCAGCATTCCGCTCAGGCTGGACTGCGGTGCAGCCCACCTCCCACAGACTATGATGTCATCGACTGGATGGAACTGAAGGGGGCGGGGAGTGGGTGGAGGGGGCTGGGTGCAGGGGGCTGGGTGCAGGGGGCTGGGGGGGCAGGGGTTAGGCATTTCGTGGAGGTGGAGGGGTATAGGGGGCAATATGCATGAAGTAGAAGCAGAGGGACGGATGTAGCGTTGGAATTATAGTTGTTAAAGTGTTGTGATAATGTTGTAGTGATGATGTCTTCAACTGGATGGAACTGTGTGTGTGTGTGTGTGTGTGTGTGTGTGTGGGGGGGGGGGGGGGGGGGGGGGTAGAAGGGGGAATGAGGGGGAAACCACTGGCGGAAGTGGATGAGGTTGGGGGATAGTGCTGTACATAGACGTATGGATGTAGTGTTGAAATTAAAGTGTTGTAGTTGATGCTAATAACCCCGCTCTACCTTAAACTCCCGGCAACATACAAGCACAAACATACACATACCTATAGACATTAACGAAATCCTACCTCCTGCAGACTGGTGTCAATGACTGGATGGGACAGAAGGGGGGATGTAGAGGGTGGTGTGGTGCAGGGGAGCCATTGGTGGAGAGTGATTTGGGGCAGAGATGTCAAAATTAAAAATATGAGTAAAAGAAACATAGTTTCCTTCCAACACTGGTAACTTATCTGAGTAACCAGTAGACCAGTAGAATGTCTTATGATCAGCTGACTTTGCACTGTTTGGATAAAGTTTGTAGTGGGTCCTTGCGAGGTTTGTAGAGTTTTTCAGAAACACTCAGTCTATCTCAATAG
>NC_085877.1:29284764-29287264 GCF_034702125.1 Engraulis encrasicolus | reverse complement strand
TTTGACATGCCCCACTGCCTTGTTCTCATTGTGAATATGGTCAAAACACCTCCGACCTTGCATTTGCTGGCTCGACAACACAAATTCATCACGGGCTAATCTCCGTTTCACTTCTGCAACATCCATTTTGCATCTATTGTGTATCCCTACAGACGATATCACGCCATCACCACATCATCATTTATTTACCGCGCATTTAAAGCCCGAGCCCGACACGGGCCCGATTGAAAGCGACCTAGCCCAAAATAAATACTTGAGTATACAAATTGAGGGTGAACATTAAATATGGTGAGTAAGTTTAATTAATAAAGCGCATTTAAGAACAGTGAAAACTGGCTGTTAAAAGTGCTGTCAAGTGTCAAGTGCTGGGAAACTAAAAATGAGCAATAAAATTGAGAAATAAAACATGTCATGAACAGCATGATATGGTCAAGCAAATAGGCCTGTCTAGAGGCCTAAAGCCAGGCAGGATGCTGTAGCAAAGGGGAGTGGAGTTGCCCAGTCAGGACTTGAACCCGGGCCTTTTTGGGGTAATAAACTGGGGCTCTGACCGCTAGACCAAAGAGCCAGGTTTGTTACACAGAACACACCCACAACCCTAGTGATGGTCACCCCATCACAGATGCACCATCATGATCTGGGTATCAGAATAAAGGAGTGAAGTGAAGGGTACAAGCAACCTCCAAAGTCTATTGCTACATCATAAATATTATTGGGCTAGTCGTTGTTTGTCAGTTCTTGAAATTCTGGTGTCTCTTTGTTGTCAGGCTATGACAAGTGGCCGCACCCAAATAAATCTTTTCTTTTGCAAGAGGAGCCAGAGAGTTGGCAGGTCTACCCGGTATACAGGCTCTTGCTTCAGCTTGCTGAGTCCTTGAACTTTATTTTATTTTTTTTGTTGTACTTTTTCTTCCTTTGCCCAACAATAAATCACAAAGAAAACAAAAAAGTGTAATTAGCTTATCAGTGACAGACGCCATCCCATCAGTTCTTGGCAAAGTTATCCCTTAAAGCGACACTAAGTTGTTGTTTTTTTAACCTCCAAAATAATGTTTCTAGTGGTTCATGAACGCACATTGCCTCCCTCCATAGTCTAGAACAGGGATGGGCAACTTACATGATAAGGAGGGCCACATTCTTTCATCACCACTATCGGAGGGCCACATGACCAGGGATCAGATATTGCCACCAATCAGATATTGCCACCAATAACGTCTGTTTCTCCTGAACATCCACAAGCAGAAGGCATGACGTTTATACAGTACATTCTAAATAACTCAGCTTGACAGCCGTTAATTTATAGTTCGTAAAAAAACACTTTGAGAATTTAAAGTTGTAGTGTCTTTATTAATAAACTGTACGTTATGGTTATCCTTGATGAGAATAGGCCTTTACAATATAGTAGCGTAGCTTTTGTTAAATATCATACAGCAATGGTGACTATGGTTTAACTTTAACTATAGTCTTGGCCATAAACCATGGTTTCCCCCCAAACCATGTGTTTTTTTTAAACCATGGTTTCGCCCTAATGTTTTTTTTTTAAAATAGAATTTCAAATGTACAATAATTCACAAAGCAAACAGGGGCACCGTGGCACAGCGCGCTAAGCCCCCCACATTTGAGCTTGCATGCCCACGGGGACCCCGGTTGGAGTCCGGTCGGGGTTATTTACCGATCCCACCCCGTCTCTCTGTCCCACTCGCTTCCTGTCATCATCTCAGGCTGTCCTATCAAATAAAGGCATAAAAGCCCCTAAAAATATATATGTATTTTTTTAAAAATCACAAAGCAAACAATAATATATAGCCTAATTATATCCATAAACGTTGAAATATTCAGTTAAAATAATTCAGACTTCCAGCTGGCTAAACCCCATTTAAAAACAGAAGAATCAATATATATATAATTATATTTTAATTACACAAATACATTTTTGAGGGTTCAGGGTTCATCGCATCCAAATTCAGCTAGGAGTCCATTTGTGCTTACTTTCAACAACTACAACGGCCTGTCTACAACGGCCGACATATTTAAGCGATGCATGCTGTGTGCTTGTCTAAACACTGCCTGTGATCTTTAGGCATGCACGTGTGATAAGACCCATACACATACACACATACAGGTACACACATGCGCACACATGCACCCACAAGCACACATGTATGCACACACGTACACACGCACACACACACACACACACACACACACACACACACACACACACACACACACACACACACACACACACACACACACACACACACACACACACACACACACACACACACACACACACACACACACCACTGAGTCGAGGCCTGGCTGAGTCTCCTCTTGCTTGAGTAAACCTGTTAATCTGCCTCCTCACACACACACACACACACACACACACACACACACACACACACACACACACACACACACACACACACACACACACACACACACACACACACACACACACACACACACACACACACACACACACATTGTGTGATAT
>NC_085877.1:29269764-29279764 GCF_034702125.1 Engraulis encrasicolus | reverse complement strand
TATTATATTTATTATTTAATTACAACCAATGCCAATACAATACGAATAAGAAGTATTAACATTTTATCTCTATATATGAGGTCTATAATATATGAGCTTTATGAAATGCCTGTTACAGTACAAATTCACTATTTATAATAGAAGTGTGATGTGCACTTTACTACATATATACAGTGTAACAGAGGGACCATTGGGTTAATGTCATGCAGGTTTCGATTTTGCCCCGAGGGCCGTAATTGCGCATTTCGGTTATTTCATTAAAAAAAAATAAAAATAAAAATAAAAAAAAACTAAAAAAAAAAAAATTTTTTTTTTTTTTTTTTTTTTTTGTACACCCGGGCCGGTTGGAACCCTCCCGCGGGCCGGATGCGGCCCGCGGGCCGTATGTTTGACACCCCTGCTTTAGACCTTCCACGACCACGAGAGCTCCAGCTCTGACTTTCCTGGCCCATCACAATCATAACGACCTAACAGCCCAGTAGGACCGATGGCCAGAGATGGAGGAGGAGGAAGATAGACGCAGCAGAGGTCGGGGGTATTAGGGAGACTCCAACAGAATTGACGCCCTGCTAACTGTAAGGATGTACATTCATCCCTCAATAACATTGTCCTGCTGTATTCCTCCAGATGTGTAAGTATTGTAATGGATGTTATCACAACGGATGTACTCTATATCGCAACACGAGTAGGCTACACGAGTACACCTGTTGTGATAACCATTACAATATTTCTACTCCTATGAGTAGTAGTGTGATATTACATGGTTGTAGGTACACAACACCAGTGGTAGTTCAAGTACATCCATAAAAGCCCATCTACTTCATACATCTGTGTAACCCCTGGCACAACACCAGTTTGTAAGAAATTGACTGAAAACGTTGTATGCATACAATTGGCACATCTTTATATACACAATAATGATTGCTTATGTCCATATTGGTCTTATTGTCAATAGAGTTATTTAGTCCCCATCATCAAATAGAAAATGCACTACATAAAATGTATTTATTGCTTTGCAGGCCTTGATTCAATCATTGAATTTGAAGCAATCCCATCGGTTACTGCAGCGTGCCCTGACCCGTGACCCCAGTTTGATGTTCGACCTGGCACATGACATCTGGTCCTCAGTCACAGCCCAGTAGCACAACCAACCTGGCGCCTCTGCGCAATCTGTAAGGAGATGCCCATGAACATTGAAAGGAAATGCTGTGGTGTTCTCAGTTTTGATAAGACTTTGGGCTGATGTAGGACCAGGTGAGAGAAACGGTCTCTTCAGGCATGCAGCCTACAGACAGTATGGGGCACTTGAACAGGGCTGACGTTGTAATACACAGTACAATACCCAGGATAAGCCAGGGTTACCCTGCTCCACTAGAGCAATATAAAAGTTTTATACAGAGTACGGTATAAAAACACACAAACCGGCAGTGTGCAGACTTTTATTATTTTTCATTATCTGTAGGAGCATTCATCTGTACATCTCACCTTTTTGGTTTGGAACCACGTTTGTCTTGTTACCATTGTTTTTTTCATACATTGAAAATAAATGCAACCTGTCAAATGTTCTTCTGATTGTGGTCTTGTGGAATATATAAATTATGTAACCATGCATTTTCAGTCAGAGAATGAATTAAAAAAAGCCACACAGTCAAATTGTGTCCACCAATATTTACTGTCATTGAAATGGAAGCAATGGACAATTTAAACAATGTATTACACATGACACTAGATACATTACTTTATACTATATTTACAGTTGTCATTACCACACAAAAACTCTGGGAAGGTGGGTAAGTGCAGCAACTGTGAAGGGCCTAGTTTGAGGTTGGAGGCGTCTGTGCTGTAAAAAGATAAACAGAATTAGAAATCACATATCTGACAGTAGCTCCAGTGACATTTTAAATGTAAGTAACCTGGGTTGTTGGGGCAGGGACACCAAAAATAACTCCTTTATCTGGGCTCACCTGGTTGTGAGTGTCTGCGGTCAGCCATCCCTCTTAGGGTAGAAAGTTTTCTGCGCAGGACGGTGCCCTGAAGGTTGACGTTCACAGTATGCAGCCTTCTTGTCCTGGAACTTTTATTGTGCAATTTTCCATATCTGTAACAAGCAATGTGTTAGACTATATTAGGGCTTCATTACATCAAATTACACAGCAGGGTTTTACAGGGTGTTGGCTACAGTCCCAGGACCTAAGTGGACTTGTGTGCCTTGCTCAAGTGCACTTCAGCTGTGGATGGAGGTGTAGGTAGGGAGAGGTAAGGATGGGATTTCAACCTGCTTCTCTATGATCTTAGGACCACCTCTCACCATCAGGTGATGGCTGGCTGCTACCTCAAATTTCATTCATGGCCCTAGTTATGTTCTGTAATCAGCATTGTTTTGACCTTACACAAATAAATGTAAATGCATTCTGCACCATGGGGGGCTGTGAAGACCTTTGAGAATATTTGCAGAACTACATACTGAATTGAGCCATCCGCCTTTCTCTTGGTTGGTGTGTTGAGATGGTGACTGCAGTCCAGGCTTCTTGGATTGGAGGAGAAAAGCTGTGGCTTTTACTGGCATAAGTATGTGGTTGTGGAAGGACTCTGTCGGCTGTTGACCTGAGGGAAAAAAGAGCACAAATTGCATATTAGCACAGAGCCCATGCTTAGACCATAGACAGATAAATCATCTGGCACAATCTGCATGCAACCAACAGAACCTAGAAAGAGAAAGATTAGCAGCAATACACAAAGGGGACAAGTATACAAAAACATGCAAAGTGTTCTGATAAGGTGCATGGAGGTAGTCTGTGTTGATTCCAGCAACCTCAAAGACTGAAAAGTGTCCCAGTGTGTTGAATTGAAAACTTGGCGCGTGCGCGCGCACACATAGGAATATCATAATTTAGTGCAGTGTTTCTCAACAGGGGTGCCGGGGCACCCTGGGGTGCCGTAGGGCCCCCTCAGGGGTGCCGCGGAAACGTGGCTGATAAATTATATAACATAAAACATATTTGTCAAAATTGATAAGTTAATGTTAGTCAGTGGAATCTTTGATCTGCCATTTACGCACAATAAAGTAAATATTGGTCATCCCAGCTGCAACTTTGAACGTAGGTCGTGCTACTAGGTTGTGTGTCTCCAAATGTGTTACATTCTAAGCTTGTGTGGTATCGGATGTGATGCTATATGGCTACTTGGTTTGGGGTGCCTTGAAATTTTCCATGAATTGAAAGGGTGCCTCGCCTAAAAAAAGGTTGAGAAACACTGATTTAGTGTATCAATTACAACTACAGGATCTGTTCGCTTTTGTCAGATAGAACCATTGTTTTTCAAAGGCAGATCATTCCAAAAAGGATAGTAGTATCTGCAACTGGACGAAATTACACCCACAAACATGAATAAAATAAACTACCAGTGTGCGGTGATTCATTCTTCATTTACTTGGCAGCCTTGATATGTTGTGAAACGGGAGCAAGGAACAGCTATGGAAGACACCACACATTGGAATGGACAAAGCAGAACATTTCAATATAACCAGGGTAAAACAAATAATGTACCGGCATCTCCATGTGATCATTCAGTGTAGCCATCACAATAAAGATCTGCCGTGTAGCCGTCATGGTCATTAGGTGGTATTTATCAAATGCAAAACTACCGTCTTCTCAAAAACGACATCAGCGAGTTAACAACATTACACCCACAATCATGTAAACATTTGAAAACCCAAGGCAATCTATTTTGCAATGCTGGAGCGGCGAACAGGTTGTGCTTGTGCTTGCTACTATTACCAGAGTCATACAACAGAGACGTACCAAAGCAAAACATGCAAACGATATATTTTTGTAAACCACTAGAAAGACATGGGCTTTGCTGGTCAAAGTAATGTGTGCGTAAACATGGTAGGTTACTTACTACGGGGTGGATCCGTATTTAGCAACTGAACGCGGATGGAGAAGGGGTGCTTCCGTCCTCCTCCCAGCTGGTTTGTCTGGCTCGTTCGCACAACTAGCAGCAAAACACACAAGAGTAACCGTCTGAGTTACACATAGCAATTCTGAAAACGTGTTCATGTGCACAGAATAAATGCCACAGGGGGGAAAACAAAAAAATAAAGCGATTGAGGTAGCAGCTATGTTAAGCAAGGTAGCAGCTAGATATGTTGGAGCTTGAGCTAATCCTCTGACCCCTCTCAATGGATACTTGCTTAAAAAAAAGACACCACTGTGTCCTAAACCAATTCACAAAATATTATACAGACAAATATATTATCTCACCTCTCGATTAGAAATATGGTCACCAAAGCGTATTTGAAGCCGCTGCCGTAGCCGACATCTGTGTCCAAGAGTGTCAGGTCCCATTTCAAATTTTCAGCCCGTGTTGGAGTCTGGTCTTGCGAGTCCGATGATAATCCAAGGGAGTATGTTATCCTGACATGGTTCTAGTGTTCCAAAAGCCAAAGTTCTTCATGTAGCTCTGCAAAAGCCACCAAAGTTTCCAAGTAGCTCAGCCTGCTGCTAACTCTCGTTACCTTGCTACTAGCCGAGTGATGATGAGCCTTGTCGCGTGTGCATGAATGATGGGGGCGGGGTCGGTCAAGTTCACGAGTCGGTGAACGCGCAGGGAGGAGGGGTGAGTGCTGGCGGTTGATGGACGTGTCAGAAACCAATAGAAGTGATGATGAGTATTACTTCTATTGGTTGCCGTTTTCTTCTGACTACGCCCTCTACACTGGACCAAAAGATTTCGTTTTTTTTCCAAACACTCTATTTCAATGGGTGCTATGGCGTCATGAGGAGTTTTTCAGATGATATGGTAAAATATGTGCCAGAAAAACATCTCCTATCCCACCTTTAATTCTGAATAAAGTTCAATTCTGAATAATTGTAAATCTGAATTGTGAAATGTAGCAGAATTCAATTTTATTCTGAATTAAACTGAGTTAATTCGGAATTAAATGTCCTATATAAACAAGAACAGGGTCTATTGCGTAATGTATTGATCTTCTTTGGGCGCCGATGTACAGTATGTGGCAGCAGCAGTATCATCTAGCCCAGCGGTTCTTAACCTTTTTTCCTTAATGCACTCCCTTACCTGTGTCCAAGACAAGCCGCACACCTCCAACCCAAACTTCTACACGTATCTATGCACTAAAAAATGATTTAAGTGATTAATTACAATGATTCTTGCTTGAGACATTAATCAACACCTTGTGGGGAGCAGAACATGTTTTAATTTGGTTTTGATTTGGCCTAATTATTAAGTTGGCAAGCAAATTTTGGTCACAACTTCAACACAAACAAAATTCCGCGCACCCCCTGAAATCTCTGGCACACCCCCAGGGGGTGCCCGCACCCCAGGTTAAGAACCACTGGTCTAGCCTGCCAAAATTACAAAGACATGAAGACCACCTATACTCTGCCATCACACGGGGACACACCGCATTCAAAACACATCCATACCGTTCAATGCAGTCCCATCTGGGTCAATGCAATAACTTCTCTGTACTGCACAAATAAAGGCTAAAAGCCCCAAAACAAATATTTACATATGAAAAATGCTGGGGGAAGCTCTGTAGTTGAAGCTGAAAAATCTTTTAGTATATAAAATGCCACAGAACCTTCTTGATTCCAAAGCAAATGCAACAAGAAAACACAGTTCCGCTACAGAAAACATGCTCTACCAAAACCCAAGCAAAGATACAGAGCCAAGTGTACGCATGCACACGCGTGCAGACACACACATACGTGCGCGCACACATGCGCACGCTCTCTCACACACACACACACACACACACACACACACACACACACACACACACACACACACACACACACACACACACACACATGTAACCTTCCATATACATTCACATGTACACCTCTACATACAGGCACACATACAGTATGAACTCCCCCACAAATAGAAAGCCCCACATAAACAGTGCAGCAACATCCCACACCAACACACACATATACTGTATTTCCACATAGTAGATATACTCAAAATCACATGTGAACACACACACACACACACACACACACACACACACACACACACACACACACACACACACACACACACACACACACACACACACACACACACACACACACACAAACCGCCACATCCTACACAGATCAATGCAATGCAGTGCAATCCCACTGCTAATCAGCAGTCCAGTTGACACATAGCTAGAATGCTAATCTGATATATGCAGCAGCAGTAACTACACACACACACACACACACACACACACACACACACACACACACACATGTACACACACTCACACAAATGTATACACATACACACACACACACACACACACACACACACACACACACACACACACACACACACACACACACACACACACACATGCACACACGCACACACACACACACATAAGCACACACACACACAGACATGCACCCACTGTGACTCATAGAGTTACGCACGCACAAACGTACGCATGCACGCACACATGTGTACAGTACACACACACACACACACACACACACACACACACACACACACACACACACACACACACACACACACACACACACACACACACACACACACACACACACAGGCCTGCTCCCACACTGGCACATAGCATTGCTCTACCAGATGAGTGATCTGTTATATAGTTGGAAAACACCCACAGGTATCATGCACAACACAAAATGTATTCACACTACACACCATGCTTAAAACCGCAGCAAGAAACACATCCAGTAGACAGAGGCAGATACACACATGCATTTTCACACACACACACACACACACACACACACACACACACACACACACACACACACACACACACACACACACACACACACACACACACACATGCAGAGGTGTGTGCTGGCGAGAACCAGTAAAGCAAGAAAACAAGTCTCAGCTTTTTAATTGGCCATTAACATAATTATTCCCGCCTGAGGTATCCAATCACACGCAATCATTGATGATCTAACTCTGTGTGCGTGTGTGTGTGTGTGTGTGTGTGTGTGTGTGTGTGTGTGTGTGTGTGTGTGTGTGTGTGTGTGTGTGTGTGTGTGTGTGTGTGTGTGTGTGTGCGTATGTGCGTGTGTGTGTTTATGTGAATGTGCATGTGTGTGTGTGTTTGAACGTCCCTGGCAGAGGACGTTTTTGAGAAACGAAAGGTTAAAAGGGGAAGGGAAATAGAAATGAAAACACATCGGGGAGGAATGAGGAAGGGGAAAAGGCACACAAGGTATTGAAAGGTACTTAGAGACTTAGGTACCTAGAATAAAAAGAAAGAAAGAAAGAAAGAAAGAAAGAAAGAAAGAAAGAAAGAAAGAAAGAAAGAAAGAAAGAAAGAAAGAAAGAAAGAAAGAAAGAAAGAACAATTACAGTAGATCCACCAGGTACCAACCCTAACCCTAGATGTAAGTACAAAATTGTTACATGGTGTTACACTGGTATTACATGGTATTAAATATTGTTACACTGGTTATTTCACAGTACCTAATGTGGTACTGCGGAATAGATCCACTGTAATAGTGAACCACTAAAATAAAGTCAGAGAGAGTAGAGAGAGAGAGGTTCCACTGGCCCATTGTTTCCTGGTTCTATTATGCCCCCCCTTAGGCAGACCTAGGCAGACCTAAGGACTGTTCTATTCATTGTAGGAGCATTATGACACGGCCCTTTAGGCAGACCGGAACCTGGTCGCGCTAGGTGCCCATAGAAACCTATTATGTTGGCATATCTCTATATACTTAAAGAATCTCTGATAAAGTGTAACTGAATATAGTGAAGTAAGTGCAATGGAAAATGAAACACAGATGCAGAGTAAACAGCAGACAGGCCCTTCCTCACTGCCCGTTTCCTACCCAGCACAGCTCCACACAGCACAACTCGGCCGCCGTTTATTGCATTTTGATTAGTCAAGTACGGCACGGCACAGCTGGAAAACCAGCCCTCATTTTTTCGGTCGACTGAACCGAGCTGAGAGAGTACTGTTGCTGCCTTCTACCCAGAATGCTGTGCATCAGCTCGCTCGCCTGGTGAATAAAATAAAATAAAAAAAACAGTCATGACGGCCACCCAATCAACTACCTTAGACTTCTCTTTAGTTTGACACTTTATTACTTTGATATTAAAATCAAAAGCAGAAATCAACCTTGTATTGTCCAAATATGATGTCGCTCAAACTATGTATAGCCTAGACCAGGGGTACTCAATTAAAAGTCCCCGAGGGCCAGTTTTTCAAAATTCCTCCCAATAAAGGGCCGGCCGGGCCGACACGACCCCGCCCCCAAAAAAATAAATAAATAAATAAATAAAAATAAAATAAAACATGATAAGTCCTTTGTAAGCACAATACACACGCATTCACACCCACAGCAGATATTTAGTTTCTAGTGACAGGATGGGAGAACATTTCTCTCATAAAGGGCCTGCATTGTGGGGTGAGGTGCCTGCCTTGCTCTCATTGCCACCCACCCTTCAGTATTTTTTTTAAATGACATAAGATTATCTGTTAGCCTATATTTGCAGACTACGTTCATGAAGATTTATTTCTTAGTGAGAAAACCAATAAGCCTGAAGATAACACTTTTCAAATACATGTTGCTTATTATGACTTTGTTTATGCAGCTCTCACATGCATAATGAGAATCAGAGGCAATAATGGACCCAATAAAGAGGACACATAGATAGGAGAACACCAGGTTTTGTCAACAAGAAAATGGCACATTTGATGCCATGTTGATTAAATGCAATAGCCAATAATAAATTGTCAAGTTGCTCATAACTTTGTTTGCAGTCTTATGAGGGTCTTTGCATTCCAAACGAACTATTTGGGGACTGTTTAAAAGTGTGAAAAGTTTATTAAGCAATTCGTTTTTAATAGGCTACCAATAGTTAGCTGCCAGCAGAGTTCAAACACAGTTTGCCTTCATTTGTGTTAGCAACTAGCTACAGCTACTGCTAAACTAATTCGAAGTCCTAACACACTGTTTGCAATCAAATGTGGACCATTACTTTCAAAAACGATGCATAGAGAACTTTGTGAATAATTTATTTACAGGCTCTGATACAGTCCTTCCCTTGTAGTCTACCTCACAACCTCTAATGCCAGCGTCGTAGGTGCTTCTGTCCGGAGCCTGCAGTGACTGACACAAAGAGGGAGAAACTGCCTGAGGGGGCGGGGCACGGCACGCTTCTTCATTGCGTCTGTGGCGCGATTTCAAAATAAGAGCCGACAGCGCGATCGGACCAAAAAAAAAAAAAAATTTTTTTTTTTTTTTTTTTTAATTTTTCAAAATTATTCGAGAGCCAAAAATAGATGCCCCGCGAGCCACAAATGGCTCGCGAGCCGCTATTTGAGTATGGGGGGCCTAGACCGATAGATTAGTTTGCCTTAAATTAGTCAACTAGCCTACGTTAAGTTATGCTACGTGACAACGTGTAGCGAAGGGGAGTAGAGTTGCCCAGACGGGACTCGAACCCAGACCTTCTAGGGTAGTACACTGGGGCTCTGACCGCTATACCAAAGAGCCAGGTGTAGCAGTCAGAGCCCCAGTTTACTACCGCAGAAGGTTTGGGTTCGAGTCCCGGCTTGGCAACTCTACTCCCCTTCACTACACAAGGCCAAAAACAGAACTCTAACCATCACACCACTAACACGGTCTGTAATGGAAACGCAAACCAGGCTGACAGACACACACAAAGAAATTCTCAGGGAGAGGCAAATTCACAGACAGTTAAAAAGAAGTATGTGGTGATGAATGAATGAATGAATGAATGAATGAATGAATGAATGATTGAATGAATGAATGAATGAATGAATGAATGAATGAATGAATGAATGAATGAATGAATGAAAAGTCTTTCATGAGCATTTGTTTCATGATCCTCCCAGGAGTAAGAGATAGACCAAGATAGACAGACCAACAGACACAGAACGAGTGTGGGAACAAGAGAAGAAAAATAGCGGGAGAGCTTGTGGAAGGATGAGGGATGAGGGATGAGAGTG
>NC_085877.1:29259764-29262264 GCF_034702125.1 Engraulis encrasicolus | reverse complement strand
CATGGTAAACATAAACACACATTCTACAGTGCAAGCTGCCATGGCAACTATAGACACACATTCTACAGTACAAGCTGTCATGGCAATTAAAAGACACATTCTTTAGTGCAAGCTGCCATTTCAACCATGAACACACATTCTACAGTGCAAGCTGCCATGGCAACTAAAAACACACATTCTAGAGTGCAAGATGGATGATATGTCAACTACAAACATATAAACACACATTCTACAGTGTAAACTGCCATGGCAACTTAATAGTTAACATAGAGCCATCCAAAGATTAGGGAAGAGGGCTAACTGTGCAAGCTTTGTGTCTGTCACGCCAAACATCTTGCATCCATCTTAAATTTGTTTAGACTGCTCATTTTACATGATGTACTCCAACTCTGTGTCTAACAGCTGTGCACATCAATACTACATGACTACTTAACAAGAGAAACAGAATGAGGGGCAAAACAATGTCGCAAAGCAGTGTGATGCCATGTAGGCCTACTGTTCTGAAGACAATTGTACTGCAATGGATTATTGTCGTGCACATTGTGTATGGAGAGGTTATGATGTTGATCCAACCTATGTCACTCTGATCTAAAGACCAATGCTCTAACCACTAGACCACAGTTGCCCCACGCAGTGGTGTAGTCTACTTTTTATGGTGGGTATACTGTATAATTGAGCATTTTTGAAGTGGGTATACTGTATATATTTGTGCTATACAAAATAATGGATCAATCAATTTTAAGTGGGTATACTGAAATCACTGAAATGTAGAAGTGGGTATACTCTTCTACGTAGACTACACCACTGGCCCCACATATACTGTACTTGTAAGTAAAACTGGGTGTCTGTGGGTGACAGAAGCTTGCAGTACAGGGGAGGAGAGAGGTACAAGGGGATGCGATAAACCAAGGCTGGGAGTTTTGGGGGCTTGCAGTGAGGACACAATGTCATCATGGAGAGGAGAGAGGCACAACTAGACGACACACAGTATGTGGGAGTAAAACTGTGAGTAGATCGGTGTTTATGGGTGACTGAAGCTTGCAACGAGGACACATGGTGCAAGGAAGATGAGAGAGGCACATGGGGAAGAGTTAAACTAGGGGGGAGAATGCTAGTCTGGGTTGGGGCTGGTTTGCGGGGGGACTAGAGGCTTGCAGTGAGCACACATGGTGTTAGGGAGAGGGGAGAGGCACAGGCATATAAGCTTAGTATTGACAAATAAAATAGACTAATGCCCCCCCCAGTGGCACCTAAGCACCGCCCCCTTCTCAGCTGTATCCTTCTCAACACCCCCATAGGGCTCCCCAACTACCCCTGAGGGGTATAGAGCCCCTCCATTGAGAAACACTAAGATAGAGAAAACTGGGTGTTTTGTGGGGGCAATCAGAGGCTTGCAGTCAGCACACATGGTGCGAGGAAAGGAGAGGAGAGATTCACATGGGAATGAGATAAAATAGAGGGGGGGGAAGGGGGGGGGGGTGGCAGGGGGTTAGGCTTGGCTGGGGGTTTGGGGGCAACCAGAGGCAACAAAGTGGGGCAGTGGAACAACAGCAGACAGATTGTGATCAGTACCACTGGGCTTCACACATATACACGCGCGTGCGCTCACACACACGCATGCATGCACACACGCAGGCAAGCATGCATGCATGCACGCACGCACGCATGCATGCATGCACGCACGCACGCACGCACGCACGCACACACACACACACACACACACACACATATATGCACGCACGGTTTGAGGGCCAAACACACAAACTCTGCAAAAGTGCAAGTGAGATTTTTTTCACAGCCACTAGACAAAATAATGCTGCTCATACTGTATCCTGGTTAGACCCTGTCGACTGTCACATTGGAATTACTGTAAAACATTTAACCCATTTTACCCATTTATGTTGCGTATACGCTGCATTGAGCTAGGCCCCTGGAGCAACATTGATGCTGCATTCAGGATCTCATTTTTGTTTTAATCAAATGTGGGTATGTTCACATTCTAATGGAAGATGAGGGTCCTATAGCTTTAAATGCAACTTATTCTGTGTTTTTATGTGCTTCGTAAGCTGAGATATTTAGGTTTTTATAGACTGAGGGAACCTTTTCCCAAAAAGGGCTTAGGCATTAAGCTGCTGTTTTTTGCAGGTGCCTTGAACTTAAATGGGTTAACAACAGCAATGCCTTGATCAAGAGAAACTGTAATGTTTTGATCCAGTGGCGTACGAATTAGCCCACACCTCTGACAACCACAATGGCCAAGACGGACGATAACCTTCACAGACAAGACAGACGCTCATCTCGGATCATATCAAGATCAAGATCAGCGGTGACAGGAGCAGATGACTGGCTGTGCGTGTGTTAGCCGATATAAAGCGTGCCCCTGCCCCTGAGGCTGCTGTGGCATCCAAGCATAGCACTCTGCAGAGACCTAGTGACCCCCATGTCACATCAATGACGACGGCAGAGATATCGCTTATAGATATTGCTTAGATCAGGGGTA
>NC_085877.1:29247264-29254764 GCF_034702125.1 Engraulis encrasicolus | reverse complement strand
CACAAACACACACACACAGCACAGCACAGCACAGCACAGCACAGTACAGTCTATTGTTTTGCTTCGTGTGGTCCCTGTGGGCCAGACTCTCCAAAGACACAATTCTCACTGCTCTGTTCTGCTCTGTTCTGTCAGTACCTGTCAGACATACCTCAGACTTCACACTTGAACACACACAGACACACACACAGACACACACACACCCACACACCCACACACACACACACACACACACACACACACACACACACACACACACACACACACACACACACACACACACACACACACGTCCACACACACACACACACATGCACACGTGTGCGCACACATGTACACGCACACACAGACAAACACACACACAGGCACATACACACACGCACGCATGCACGCTCAAGGACACACAGACACACACACGCACACACACGCACAAACATGCACGCATGCATGCACACATGTACGTACGAAGACACACACCTAAACACACACACATGCACACACAATCACACGCAGCTGAGTTTGTCGGGTAGAGAGCGTTTTCAAACCTCCCTCTCGAAGCCTGGTACAGATGCAGTAGTGACCGAGCTATTGACCTAGGGCATCAGCTCAGTGGTATTACACTATTGCTGGAAAAACTGTATTAAACAAAGCCGAAAAAAGTAAATAAAACCGACAGACAAGGGTCAAACTGGGACCACTGATGATGGGCTAGACCCGAAACGTTTGTCCCTTGTCTGTCGGTTTTATTTACTTTTTTCGGCTTTGTTTAATACAGTTTTTGATTTTGCATTCAGCTCCAGTGTGCGACTCCTTTCTTCCTTTTCATTATACTGCTCTTGGAATTACGCACGGAGCGAAACGCTCAGGATAAGCCATTGGCGCGGACGCCACCCCACCATTCCACTATTGCTCTCATGCCAGAGGGTTTCTGGGAGGTTGAGGGTTCGAGTCCCGAGTGGCAGGCTGTACAGGATGGCCTCGGCTACACTGGTGCCGTGACCTGAAGGGGGGGCGTGAGTGCAACAGAGGCCAACTAGCTGCTAGCTGAGTTCAGCGGTAAAAAGTTAGTGAAGCCTCACACAGTATTGCATGCAGGCACGCACACGCACACACACACAGATGTGATTGAATGGTTAGGGAATGGGACTGTAAATCACAGGGTTGCAGGTTCAGTCCCCACCCTTACCAAGCCCTTCCTCTCTTCATGGCTTCAGTAAGCCATACGAAAGGCACCTAGTATTCCCATACTGCTCCAGGGACTGTATCCAATACCCTCCAGTAAAAGTTGCTTTCGATAAAAGCGTCAGATAAGTGTAATGCAATGCAATGTACCCTGCACTGATGTGTATCCTCCACATGTGCAAAGTCAACAGAGGCACCACTTTACCAAATAACAATGCCCCAGCTCTCCCTCAAACACACGTACGCACGCACGCACACACGCAAGCACGCAACGCACACGCAAGCACGCAACGCACACGCAAGCACGCACGCACACACGCACAGATACTGTCCATAGTCACACATGCATGGCTCCATTAGGTTACAGATGTTAGTGGTCCATCTCACTTGCACGTCCTAGCCCCACCTAGCAGCACAGTCTCAGTTAGGCCCACAGACAATGCACCACTACACCAAACAACACCGGCCCACTACAACTCTCTCTCTCTCACACACACACACACACACACACGCACACGAGCACGCGTGCACACACACACACACACACCCACTCACACACTCACACACACAAATACTGTACATGGTCACATATGCATATAGCTCTGTTAGGCTACAGATGTTAGTAGGCCAGCTCACTCTCACTACCTACACAGTAAAAAATAGAGTATTAATTCCACACTGACAGAGTAGTCTGGGACACTCTAAATTCTAGAGATGTTCAATCAACTCTCTAAGTGTAAAATTAACACTGCACGTTTTACTGTGTAGCACCATCTACTAGCTCAGTCTCAGTTAGGCCCACAGGCAATGCACATTCATCAGATGTTAGGTAACAGGAAGAAGAAATGCACCGGGTCTTCTATGTTCACTTTTCCTGTTTACCTCTGTGTGTGTGTGTGTGTGTGTGTGTGTGTGTGTGTGTGTGTGTGTGTGTGTGTGTGTGTGTGTGTGTGTGTGTGTGTGTGTCTCTACCTCTCTCTATCACGCACGCACGCACGCACACACACACACACACATACAAACACACACGCACACGCACGCACGGACGCAGGCACACACATGCACACACACACACACACACAGATAGACAGACACACAAACAGACAAACGCACGCAAACACACTCACACTCTCTCACACACACACAAACACACACACACACACACACACACACACACACCTGCACCTGAACCTGCACCTGCACCTGTAGGCTAGTCCACACACCTGCTGTGTGTCTTCAACACGTGCACATGTAGCCCAGTACAACAGTCTCTCTCTCTCTCTCTCTCTCTCTCTCTCTCTCTCTCTCTGTCTCTCTCTCTCTCTCTCTCTCTCTCTCTCTCTCTCTCTCTCTCTCTCTCTCTCTCTCTGTCTCTCTTACATTTAGCTCGTAGCATCACTGTAGTTGTCTTAGTATCAGTCCGAGCTCAATGTACATAACCGGAAGACTCGGAACACCATGTCTTTTTACTTTCACTTTTGGTGTGTGTACCAGTCACTGTGTGCTTGTCCACACACTCAAACCCACACACACAACAGCTCACACACTCTCTCTCTCTCACACACACACACACACACCATATGCACTACTTCTCTCTCTCTCTATCAAACACTCACAGAGACACACACACACACAAACACACACGCACACAAACGCACACACACACACACACACACACACAAACAGACACACACACACACACACACACACACACACACACACACACACACACACACACACACACACACACACACACACACAGTCACACACTCTGAAGCGCTAGCGCGCGTTACATAAACAACCTCCTCCCTCACATCGGCGCCTCCACAGTCGGTAACACGCTGCTACCCATCGCCACGGTAACTAACTAGCCAGGAGCACGGTGCGGAGGCAACACACACACACACACACACCACACACACATTTACATGCACATGCACAAACGCACAGTGTTACGTAAATATACACAAGTGTATACACACGCGCGCGCACACAAACACACACACACACACACACAGATATGCCGCTAAAGGAGGGATTGATCATGATAGGAACCTCGCAGATAGGGAAAGCAGGAACACACAACATACACACACACACACACAGACACACACACACACACACACACACACACACACACACGCACCGTCTCCAGAGCACTATACCCTGCAACATGAATCTGAATGTAGAAAACCGCAGTGGAAGGATAAGGAGCAGATAGAGAGAGAGAGAGAGAGAGCAGATGAGAGAACAAGCGAGAGAGAGAGAGAGGGAGAGAGAGAACGAATGTGTGATCAAGACAGAGTGAAGAGAGAGATTGAGTGAGTGAGAGAGATATCGAGAGAGAGAGAGAGAGAGAGAGAGAGAGAGAGAGAGAGAGAAAGCGTGCAACAGTCAGAAACAGAGGCAGGCAAAGATAGAAAAAGAGAGGACGAGAGACTCCGGATGAGAGAGAGAAATGAGAGACAAGACAGAGGAGAAAACGAGAAGAGGAGAGCAGAGCAGAGGATGATGCCAGAAAACCTTAGTCTTATTTCTCCAATATAGCGTCTCTCAATTCTTTCCTTCCGAGCAAGCTCTCTGTATCCCTCATTCCCGCTTCTCTGTCTCTCTCTCACTCATGCTTGTTGTTGGCAGACACACACACACACACACACACACACACACACACACACACACACACACACACACACACACACACACACACACACACACACACACACAAGCAGGAATAAGAAGGGGGGAAAAGCCGGCGCTCTTACCTTAGTGGTCACTATGCAGAGACAGTCCATGGTACTTGGAGCGAACAGCACCACACACTCTCTCTCACACACACACACACACACGTACACACACACGCACACACACACACACACACACACACACCACTCGCTCACTCACACACACACACACTCACTCACTCACTCACTCGCTCACACATTCACACACACACACACTCTCTCTCTCTCTCTCTCTCTCTCTCTGGATCTATCGCTCTCTACACTTCTCTCCTCTTCTCTCCACACCACCACTCCACTCAGCAACACATCCAAGCAGACACACACACGCGCACACACACACACGCACAGGTGAGAACCCTCTTTTCTTCTTCTTCTTCTTCGTCTTATTCCTCTTCTTCTCCTCCTTCTCCTCTCTTCCTCTCTCGGCCACCTCTCTCTCTCTCTCTCTCTCTTTCTCCCCCCTCCCCCTCTCCTCTACCCCTCCGTCAGAGAGCCCTCCACGTTCACACCGCTGCCTGCCCGCCTGCCTTCCTGCCCGCCTGCCTGCCTGCCGCCACCGATGCTACTCTTTCTCCCGCGCCCGCTACCGAACGCTACGGCGCGAGACGGAAGGAAAGAGAGAGGGAGAGAGGGAGCGCTTGGGAGAGAGAGAGAGCGAGAGAGAGAGAGGGAGAGAGAGAGGGGGGGAGGGAGACAGGAGGAGGAAAGGGTGGTGTGAACCACAGCAAGGAGGGAGGGAGTGATAGGGAGAGAGAGGGAAGGAAGGAGGGACGAACCAGGAGCAGGGTTGAGGGAGGGAGAGAGGGAGAGAGAGAGAGAGAGAGAGAGAGAGAGAGAGAGAGAGAGAGAGAGAGAGAGAGAGAGAGAGAGAGAGAGAGAGAGAGAGAGAGAGAGAGAGAGCAACAAACAGAGGCAGAGGAATATTGCAGATAGGTTCAGAGGCTAATGCCTGTGAGAGAACGCTAGAGCGAGCTACCATGAGAGGTGGAGGGAGAGAGAGAGAAAGAGAGGAAGAGAAACAGGAAGAGAGAGAGGGTGGGAAGGAAGGAAGTAGAGAAGACAGACAGGCAGAGAGAGGGGTAGGCAGAACGGGGACTAGCAGTGATGTTTTCTCGTCCTTCCTTTTGCTTTGGAATTGGAATGGATTTGGGGGGAAAACAGAGACAGAGATTGACGAAGAGCAAAGGGAATGGGGAAGAAAACATGGGGGAGGGGAGGAGAGAGGGGGGGGTTAAAATATGAGAGGGGAAGAGAGGAATCGCTCCGGTAAGGAAGGGATTGAAGTGCAGAGGAGAGGAGAGGAGAGGAGAGGAGAGGAGAGGAGAGGAGAGGAGAGGAGAGGAGAGGAGAGGAGAGGAGAGGAGAGGAGAGGAGAGGAGAGGAGAGGAGAGGAGGAAGCGGAGGAGGATAAAAAAGGGAATGCGAGAGAAGGAAGAAGATGAGCGTGAGCACAAAATAGAGGAAGGAGGAGAGAGAGAGAGAGAGAGAGAGAGAGAGAGAGAGAGAGAGAGAGAGAGGGATGGAGAAAGATGGAGAGAGAGGGCTGGCAGCAAGAGGAAAAAGGGTCCAGGAACATGTCAGCAAAAGACGAATGAATTATAGACGCAGCGCCAGAAAGAATGAAAGACAGAAAGAAAGGAGAGATGGATGGAGGAAAGGAACAGAATGAGAAGAAAAAAACAGAGAGATGAAAGAGCACAGAGGGGTGAAAAGGTATGGAATGATTACGGATAGGCATGTAATGTACTGTATGTATATTAGCCACTGCTTCTCATGATGGCAATAGGTACAGATGAAATACAACGATGAATAATGAATACAGCTTTTATTTGCATCTGTGTGTGCGTGTATGTGTTTGGGTGTGTGTGTGTGTGTGTGTGTGTGCGTGTTGTGCACCATTGGGGGGGGGGGTTGCGGGTTGCCGTGGTAACTATCAGCTGTTGCAGTTGTGCAGCCTGTCTGTCTGCTCAGCAGCCAGTTGCCATGGGGATAACAACAGGAGCCCACATGTGGACAGTTGCCATGGAGACCCCCATCGGAACCCGCAACGCTAGGAATGTGTGTGTGTGTGTGTAACCGATTTCAAGTTCAAGTTCAGAAAGACCCACTGGGAAACCAACCCAGTGGGTTGGGAATCGAACCAGCAACCCTCAGGCTGAAAGCTTGGTGCCCTAACCGATTACTCATGAATTTGTGTACCACTGAGTCAAGTAGTAGTCCTTTCTCATGTTCTAGCAATCTCATGTTGTCTGCTGCTGAGCCATAGGACTGAGCAAATGTGAATGGCCTTTGTGATGTCACAAACGAAGTGTCCCCCAACCCACCCATTGGAATCATGCAAAGTACACTCCATCGCCACAGTGCCAGTGCTACACCTGTGGTGTGCTGTGCTGTGCCATGCTGGTCCCTTCAAAACCCAAAGCTCAAAACCCACAGTATGGGTAGCTGTGGTGTAATGGTTAAGGAGTTGGACTGTAGGTCACAGGGTTGCAGGTTTGAATTCTGCCCTTACCTCTCCCTACACCTCCATCCATGTCTGAAGTGCCCTTGAACAAGGCACCTAATCCCACGTTGTTCCAGGATCTGTAACCAATACCCTGTAATATCTGTAGTCAATTTCGAATACCTTTGACCACACAACAATTTTTGACATCTAACATCACTTCACTGACGGTTAGGGTTAGGGAAAGGGCCAGGGTGAAGGCCACATAGTCAACATGCGACGTGGCAGGTATGCCCTCAACATTTCGTCTGGTCACCGGTGGTCAGACATTGACAGGTTGGGGCCCTGCCATGGCCTAAGGGTAGGCATTGGGTTACTAAGCTGGCGACCCGGGTTCAATTCTGCCCCGGGTCATTTGCCGATCCTTCCACGTCTCTCTCTCCCCACTCATTTCCTGTCACTCCTCCACTGTCCTGTCAGATAGAAAGGCAAAAAAGCTCTACAAAAATATTTAACAAAAAAAGGGAAAAAAAGAAATTGACGAGTTGAGATGACTGTGTCGCTGGACACAGACATGCGAGCACATCATCTGCAGAGGGTGTACCCTCACGTCATCCTCTTTTCGTCACTATTGCTGGTCCCCAACGTCAGGAGCACAACAGCTCAACAGCTTCCCACACCAGACATACTAGGGGTCTACCTGCTCGTTCATGAATGGTCTACGCTCATACAGATATGCGAGCACATCAGTTATGGGTAAGCCGTGAGGATCTCAGGCTTGTCGCCCAAAGGTTGCTGGTTTGATTTCCGGCCTGCCAGGATGGTGGGGAGAGTAACCACACAAATGCACCGGCCGCGACCTGAGCGAGGCAAATGACGGAAGTAATGGACTTTGTATTGAGTCGCACGACAAAAGCAATTCGGGCGACTAGAGGCGGCGAGAGCGACAGTTTGTTGTTGAACTTCTGAGAATATTATGCAAATTAGCTATGACACGGTTCGGCAACAGCCACCACAGCCAATGGGAATGTTGGAATGCCTGCATTCTGCTTTTAACGGACATACTCTTGTCAGTTCAATCGCTCGTATCGCTCTTGCTGCACAGAAGTGATTCTCGGTCGCTTGAATCTCGTG
>NC_085877.1:29132264-29239764 GCF_034702125.1 Engraulis encrasicolus | reverse complement strand
ACACACACACACACACACACACACACACACACACACACACACACACACACACACACACACACACACACACACACACACACACACACACACACACACACACACAAACACTTGACTCTCCTCAGTATTCAGGCAACGAGCGAGAGAGAGAGACAGAGAGACAGACAGACAGACACTCAGACAGACAGAGAAAGAGAGAGAGAGAAAGAGAGAGACAGACAGACAGAGAGAGAGAGACAGACAGACAGACAGACAGAGAGCCACAGACAGATAGAGAGCGACAGACAGATAGAGAGAGAGAGAGACAGAGACAGAGGAGAGAGATAAGCAAAAGTGTCCTTGAGTTGTGCACGGTCTCTTACCTGACTCAGTGGTTTACCCCCAGCATGTCTACTAGCAAGCTGCGCTGCTCCACACTCTAATAAATGCTGTCATCTACAGGTGCAACCTGTTCACCTCTCTCTCTCTCTCCCTCTCTCTCCCTTTCTCTCTCTCTCTCTCTCTCTCTCTCTCTCTCTCTCTCTCTCTCTCTCTCTCTATCTCTATTTATCTCTCTCACACACACACACACACATGCACACTCACACAAACACGTACACACTCACACGCACACACACGCATACATACACTCACTGAGGTAGCGGCCTAGCTTTTAGCTGACTTGGTAGCGCACTTCTCTCTGGCTCTTCTCATAAAGCGGAGTGTGTCGTTGTGTCGTTGGGTCATGGGGTCATGGGTTCGTGGGGTCGTGTGGTTGCGAGGTCACGGGTTCGAGACTTGGTCTGAAGGGCTGCATAGGATGACCTTGGTCACACTATCTCACAGTTGTAATCTGGTCACAATCTGGACAGTGTCACAATAAAGCACAGTACAGCAAAGTACAGAGGACTACACTCTCACAGCACAGCACAGGGCAGCACAGCACAGCACAGCACAGCACAGGACAGTGCAACTAGGAAAGGAAAGTTAGTAATAGTAGCGCAGTTAGTAAGGAAAATACTGACCCCCGACAGTTAGGGTACACATATCCACAGAAATAGTCATTTAGACACCAGGCAGCAGTACACTATGTGAGAGAGTCGTCAACCTTTTTTGGACAAATTTCACCTCATCATAAGCCTCCCAATGCCCTTGACTTAATCATAAACCTGCCAACGCCCCCATCCCCCCCCCCACACACACACACACACACTGCCCCCCAGTATCAAAAAATTACTAATGCTACTGAGCGACCCCTCTCTCAGATGCCCCTTTCACAACGCCCCCCGAGGGCTCCCTTACGCCTCCTGGGGGGGGGCTGCAGAGCCCTTGTTGAGAAACACTCAGTGGATAACGTTTGCTAGATAAAGTAGGCCTATAATTTTTGGAGCTTATACCCAATGTGCAGACCACTGATCCCTGGTTACCATGGTGATCGTCAACATGTTTCAGTGCGCTGTATCCCTGGCTAAGCACGTGGATTCTGTCCCTCTCTCACGCTGGTGGTAAGCCACTTTTCCCCAAAAATCTCTGCAAAACCCTTTTGAGCCAATTCCAACTAAATTAGCATTATGATTAATTAACTTTGGTGTGTGTGTGTGTGTGTGTGTGTGTGTGTGTGTGTGTGTGTGTGTGTGTGTGTGTGTGTGTGTGTGTGTGTGTGTGTGTGTGTGTGTGTGTGTGTGTGTGTGTGTGTGTGTGTGTGTGTGTGTGTGTGTGCACACGTGTGTATGTGTGTGTGTGTTACAAGGCATCTAGACAAATGTCCTGACAAATTTCAAGGCACCCTAGGCACCCATATTGAAAATACTTGCAATCATGATGCATGCCATTGGAATCATACATGAAAACTATTCAAATCACCCATGCAAGTTGCCTATTCGAATCACCCATGCAACATTTGAATCCCGAGGGGCATTGTGGGGCAGCGCCAGGGTTGCCAGATGAGTCGGATGATTTCCAGCCCCAAAAATGCTCAAAATATAAGCACAAAATCCCACCCAATTCTATTGATTTCTATGGTGAAAATTGGGCAGGTTTTTCTGCTAAATGCCAATTTTTTTCCCCACACACGGCCATCCTAAGCAGCCCAATTGGGGGGGAAACAGCCCAATCTGGCAACACTGGGCAGCGCACTAAGAGCCCCACATATGGGCTTGCACGCCCAAGGCGACCCGGGTTCGAGTCCAGCTTGGGTCTGTTAACAGCTCTGTCTTGTCTCTCTCCCACTCTCTTACTGCAATACTCTTGAATGTCCTATTCACACTAGAGACACAAAAGCCCTTACCTCCTTGCCATAGAGCCCATGCTGTAACCTTATTGTCAACAAGAGTGAAATGACCAGGTAAGCCTCTCTGTATTGTAATAGCAATGATGTTATGATGTAATTAAGTGTTTTCAGCAAAGAGTGAATTGGTCCGTCAACACACCCATCTGCAGTACAAGACTACAATTGTTTTTTTTTTAAAAGATTTAAATCCCTATAGCAAACTCATATCATTCTAGTAAACTATTGGAATCATTCTGATAAACCACTATATTCCAATTACTTTTGCAAACTATTCTAGTAAACTATTCAAATCATTCAAGCAAAATATTCAAATCATAATCGTAAGGTATTCAAATCAATTTAGCAAACAATTCAAATCATAACTTAACTATACAAACCTCTGGTAAACTACTGTAATAATGTCACACTCATGTCACATTCGTAAAACAATCACACGTGCAGCAGAGCTTAAAAGATTGGCTTGTCAGCACTTTGATTGGCATGAATGTATGTGGCATCAGTCGTGTCTACTCCCTCTGATGCAGGAAGGGTTGACGCATTGAAGGGTTACATGGTGGGAGAGAGAGAGAGAGAGAGAGAGAGAGAGAGAGAGAGAGAGAGAGAGAGAGAGAGAGAGAGAGAGAGAGAGAGAGAGAGAGAGAGAGAGAGAGATGCAGACACAATTGCACACATGCACACACCAACACACACACAATCACACTCTCTCACACCCACAACAAGACAAACACACACACACACATACACACACACCTGCTCTCCCTGCGTGCTGAGGTGAGGAGAGAGCTAATGAGGATCTGTGATCTACTGGGCAGCAGTGTGAAGTAATCCCACTCAATAATCTAATCTGAACCAGACTAGCACTCAGTAGAGTAGAGCAAAGTAGAGTAATGTTGAGTAGAGTTAAGTAGAATAGAGTAGAGTAGAGTAAAGTAGAGTAGAGTTGTGTCGTGTGAGAGTAGAGTAGAGTAGAGTGTATAGCAGTGTAGAATAGTAGAGTAGAGTAGAGTAGAGTAGAGTAGAGTAGAGTAGAGTAGAGTAGAGTAGAGAGTAGAGTAGAGTAGAATAAATTAGAGTAGAGTAGAGTTGAATATAGAGCAATGTGGAGAGAAGAGAAGAGAAGAGAAGAGAAGAGAAGAGAAGAGAAGAGAAGAGAAGAGAAGAGAAGAGAAGAGAAGAGAAGAGAAGAGAAGAGAAGAGAAGAGAAGAGAAGAGAATGGTAGTAGAGAGTAGAGTTGGGTAGAGTAGAGTAGCATAGCCTTACACTGTTATAATAGATAAGGGAATACATACAGTAGAATAAAGAGCAACGTCGACCACTTGCCGATACACAGGAATAATAATGGGGTGTCAATATTTCAGATTAAAATCAAATAGATTCAGATACATTAATCTGACATATTAAAGCATTGTGTCCTGGAGACACATATACGCTGCATTCAGGATTTTGAGATTTGAGCTGTTTCCTTAAATATGTGGGTATGTTAGAGCTGTATGAACACATTCTAATGCAAGAGGAGGGTCTTGGCTTTTAAATGTAACTCATTTCATGTTTGTATGTGCTTCGGAGGCTGAGATATTTAGGATCTAATAGGAAGAGGTCACCCTTTCCCAAAAAGGGCTTAGGACAAAATGGGTTAAACAGTGATGTCAAAGGTGAAACAATAAAAACGATACTGAGTAGAATTTACTCTAAAATGTTTGCCCAAAGGGAAAAATGAACACTAATTTTGAAAGGGACCAAATGTCTCCTGAAACAAAGTTTATTTCAACCTCTTAAGAGTTAGTATATTAACAGTGCTATTTTTACGGTGCAGACTATGAAGCAGTGACGAGCAAAGTAGAATGCTTGCCCATACCCCCGGCCGTCTGTCTTCCTGCTCTAGAATAAAGCATGTTTGGCTGCACACCTGTCGTGGCTTGTTCTCTACACTGAAACAGTGTGTGTGTGTGCTTCGGTGTGTGTGTGTGTGTGTGTGTGTGTGCGCGCGCGTGTGTGTGTGTGCAGTGTTGCCAGATGTGTCTGACCAAATCCCGCCCAAAAGGTTCTCAAAAACCGCCAAAATGCGCTAAATTCCGCCCAAATTCAACAAATTACATTGACTTCTATGGGCCCAAAACGGCTTAAAAAAACGCCAAATGGCCAATTTTTCCCCGTTTTTGCCCGCCGACGCTCATCCCAAGTAGCCCAATTGGGCGGGCACCCGCCCAATCTGGCAACACTGTGTGTGTGCTGTGCTTTGCTTTGAATGATCATTTTCTGATTTAAAATGCAGAGCTGATGCGCACAAGCAAAAAAAAAAAAAACAGAAAATCGTCTCTTGGTGCGAGTAGGATAACAGACTCTTGATACAAAGCCATCAATAGACAATAACTGCAAACTCTCATGTGGAACTGTACTGGCTTAAAAACTCCGGCATCTGCAACTGCATCTCCTCTGTTCTGCTAATAGCCTATGGTAGCCCAGGTTCTTGGGGGAGGAGTTGCGCAGCATTCGGACAAATTAATCTTTTGTGGATATACAACAATAATCGTGACCGATTATTAGATACAGTAAATAGAGAGGAGAGGTCCTACATCTATCTGTGCTATTAACTTCAAGGGGACTTTGCTTGGACCATACATTTTCAATGGCAGCCCGTCCATAGCACGTGCATGTGCAGGAAAATAGACTTGAGTTCTATTTTCACGTTGCAACGCGGACTTCTCTGGGCTCTCACTGACACCATGCTTTGGTGCAAAAAGGAATAATCTGTTTTCATGTATTCTAACTGTTTCAGACTAAGCGCAGACACATTCAGACACATTTCCCTTACACCCCGCGCTTGCAATGTGCATGTACCATTAGCCCTCTAGCACACTGTGTATCCCTTATATGCCACAAGGCAAGAAATGGAACGCTGTAATAGTCATCGGAAAAAACTTCACTACCACAGTGCTACTAATTTATAACAAGGGTCGTGTCTTAAGGGGTTAAAGAATCATTGTATGATAGAGTCTACAATATACAAATTGACACGTGATTCCTCACAACAGTAATCGCTTCCCATTTCCAGGCCGAGAAGATTCCCAAATAACGCTGCTGACCAGACCTGTGTTTGCAGCTTGTGGAGCTGTGGCCTAGCGGTTAGAGAGTTGGTCTTTCAATCTAGGGGTTGCCGGTTCGTATCCCCCTTGAGTTCTCCCTACATCTCTATCCATGGCTGAAGTGCCATTGAGCAAGGCACCTAACCTCACATTGCTCCAGGGACTGTAACCAATACCCTGAAAAATAATAGTTGTAAGTCGCTTTGAATAAATGAAAGCGTCAGCTAAGTGCAATGTAATGTAATGTAATGGAGCCATCCCTGTCAAAGCTGTGCGGAAGAACTACACAGGTGTGGCGAGAGCCAGGCAGGAGATGAAAACTACTTAGTATTTCTGTTACCCCTTTATTTTTATTTATTTTTTATTTCTCCTTTATTTTACTTTTATTTCACTAGGGTGGTCACATTGAGGCAGTTGCCTCTTTTCCAAGTGGGCCCTAGCCAAGAAAGCAGCAAAAAAACGCAAAACACGCTACATAGGAATGCACGCACGAATGCACGAATGCACTGTCATACCAATAGTCAAAGTAACTACCACAGTGCTGGACTACTATGATATAATAACACAGAGCCTGCAACTAATGCACTACTAATGCACTACTAAACTCCAAAAGTCAAAACAAAGTGTGGAGAGGCAGCCTTTAGCTTCTATGCTTCAAAGCTTTGGAACCAGCTTCCAGATGACATAAAAAATGCACCCACTATTGATAGCTTTAAATCTAGACTCAAGACAAAGCTGTTCTCAGATGCTTTCCCCTAGCTTAAATTACTTATTCTTATTATTTTTATTTTTTATTTAATTTGTTTTATTTTATTTTATTTTATTATTATTTTTACCTTATGTTTTATCTTAATGTTTTTAAATGCTTTTTGACTCTAATTCATTTCCTTCTTTCTTCCCTGTTTCCTTTCATTTACATTTGTTAACTTTGTGAAGCACATTGAGTTGCACCTGTGTATGAAATGCGCTATATAAATAAACTTGCCTTGCCTTGCCTTACTAATGCACTACGACTTGGTCATTGGCATTCTGGTAACAGCAAACTTATAACGCAGTGTCTTAACGGATTAAGTGTGTTGTTGTTTGTATGACAGAGAAGCAGAGAAGTCCCTTGTACCCTTGTCTTGTGTATGTTGTATTGTAGTGTGTGTGTGTGTGTGTGTGTGTGTGTGTGTGTGTGTGTGTGTGTGTGTGTGTGTGTGTGTGTGTGTGTGTGTGTGTGCACGTGCATGTGTGTTTGTGTGTGTGTGTGTGTGTGTGCACGTGCGTGTGTGTTTGTGCATGTGTGTGTGTGTGTGTGTGTGTGTGTGTGTGTGTGTGTGTGTGCATGTGTGTTTGTGCGTGCATGTGTGTGTGTGTGTGTGTGTGTGTGTGTGTGTGTGTGTGTGCGTGTGTGTGTGTGTGTGTGTGTGTGTGCACGTGCGTGTGTGTTTGTGCGTGCGTGTGTGCACGTGTGTGTGCGTGCGTGTGTGTGTGTGTGTGTGTGCGTGCGTGTGTGTGTGTGTGTGTGTGTGTGTGTGTGTGTGTGTGTGTGTGTGTGTGTGTGTGTGTGTGTGTGTGTGTGTGTGTGTGTGTGTGTGCTACGTACCCAGCAGTGCCTGGAAGAGGTCGCTCTGAAAGATGTGCAGCAGCTTCTCGGCTCGCCCTCTGAAGCCCTCGTCAGCCACCGACTGGCACGCCTCCATGGCCTGGAGGGCACGCTCCGTATCTGGACAATCAGACAGTCAATCAATCAATCAATCAAATAAAGAAAAATGTGTGTTAAATGGCCCGTCCTAAGCTCTTCCTCTTAAGCTACAGACTGACACTCCTACATAGCCTGGAGTGCACGCTCCGTATCTGGACAACACACACACACACACACACACACACACACACACACACACACACACACACACACACACACACACACACACACACACACATACACACACACTTAAATATACAAATACATTAACAAGTATGCCCACACACCATACGCGCCAACCTGATAAACACACACACACACACACACACACACACACACACACACACACACACACACACACACACACACACACACACACACACACACACACACACACACACACACACACACACTTAAATATACAAATACATTAACAAGTATGCCCACATACCATACGCGCCAACCTGATAAACACACACACACACACACACACACACACACACACACACACACACACACACACACACACACACACACACACACACACACACACACACCACAAACTGACACCCCTCCATAGCCTGGATAGCATGTTCTGTGTCTGCACAACACACACATACAATATAGATACAGGTTATCAGGAAGTGCATATACAACAGACAGCACATGAGCACGTCAATTCCACCTGGTTGCCAACTAACCTCTGGGTCTCTGGCAGGGTTGCCAGATGAGACTGTTGATTTCCAGCCCAAAACAATGCTCAAAACCTCTATAGGGGGGGGGCATATGACCTGCGAGGCTCTCATTCATGTTTCCCATCATAAGCACGTGCCTGCCGCATGCAAAATTGACATAAAATTCACATGCCAATACATTGGTGCATGGAAAGTGCACACATATTCTGCAGCAAGCATGTCCACTTGTCCACTTGCTCACACTGACCTGTGAACCTGGATGAACTGACTGCTAACGTGATGGGTCCATGGAGCACGTTGTCAGCGAGCAGTGTTAAAGCCCTGTTTGGAGCGTGGAGTAACTTGGCCGCTTTGTGGATGTTTTTTTTTGTTATTTTATGTGTTGCGCGTGCGCGCGCACGCACACACACACACACAAACACACACACACACACATACACACACTCCATAGCTGCACATGACATTCTGTATCTGGACAACATACACGCACACACACACACACACACACACATACACACACACACACACACACACACACACACACACACACACACACACACACACACACACACACACACACACACACTCCATAGCTGCACATGACACTCTGTATCTGGACAACATACACGCACACACACACACACACACACACACACACACAACAACACACACACACACACACACACACACACACACACACACACACACACACACACACACACACACACACACACACACACACTCCATAGCTGCACATGACATTCTGTATCTGGACAACACACACACACACACATGGGTCAGTGACGCTTCAGCAGTAGCACATGTCAGAGCGGCGCAATGACACAATGCCACAATTGTATGGATTTATGTTTGTTTTTTAGTGGACTATATTAGAAGCATATTCATTGCAGCATATCAACCACCAAACAACTAATTAATTTATGGGCATTAGATGCTGTAGCGACACCTGACCAAGCCCAAAAACTTGTATATAGATAGATACTGTATAAGTTCACCGAAATGCGGGGGGTCAACAAAGGAGAACGACCAGGACAGACAGATGCATCAAGATGTCACACACACACACACACACACACACACACACACACACACACACACACACACACACACACACACACACACACACACACACACACACACACACACACTGTGTTGTCAGATGAAAAATGTGGGGCTACTCTACCAAAAAAAACTCTGTAATACTACTGACTTAAACATGTATAACATAGCATGTTTCAGTCAGCAGTATAACAGAGTTTTTTTGCAACGAATGATAATGGAAACATCAATTACAGAAAAATCACAGCCAAAGTGTGTGTGTGTGTGTGTGTGTGTGTGTGTGTGTGTGTGTGTGTGTGTGTGTGTGTGTGTGTGTGTGTGTGTGTGTGTGTGTGTGTGTGTGTGTGTGTGTGTGATTAAAATGCATACAGTTCGATCAAGTTCATACAGTATATTCACTATGACCAAAAGATGATTGAAACCCATGACTGATTGTGTGTGTGTGTGTGTGTGTGTGTGTGTGTGTGTGTGTGTGTGTGTGTGTGTGTGTGTGTGTGTGTGTGTGTGTGTGTGTGTGTGTGTGTGTGTGTGTGTGTGTGTGTGTGTGTGTTCATTTCAATTTATTTGATGCGCACGATGATTTACTTCATAATAATCCATACAGTTCAAACAAGTTCACTATCGCCAATCTATGATTGAAAACCATGATTGAATTTTATTTATTTGTGTGTGTTTGTGTGTGTGTGTGTATGTGTGTGTGTGTGTGTGTGTGTGTGTGTGTGTGTGTGTGTGTGTGTGTGTGTGTGTGTGTGTGTGTGTGTGTGTGTGTGTGTGTGTGTGTGTGTGTGTGTGTGTGTGTTTTAATTTCCATTTATTTGGATGATCATAGCACCATTTGACTAGACTGTCTCCATAATCTATCTCTTACCGCGCTGGCCCCGTCCCCCTTTGCTCTCCCATCATTATCACGGAAGGCCAGGAGTACAGCAGGCATCGCCGGTATTAGTTGGGGGCTCAGCGCCAACCTGTCACACAATCAGCCGGTCTGCAGGCTGCCTGCACCCCCCACGCCGCCCGCCCAACCGTGTAGGTGGATGAGACAAGCAAATGGTGGTCCCGGCCAACTGTGTCAATTGTCCGGGAGACTGACGATATCCACGCCATTAGCAAACGGTGGCGTTCCGTAGGCTATAGTAGGCTTCAATGTAAACCGGAACAAACACCCGCTGTGTGACAGGCGGTCGGTGGGGGGTGGAAATCGTAGGCTACAGGAATAACGAGGTATAGGCGTCGGACGGGGCAGCACGGGGTAAAGCCAGCGGAGCGCTAAGTGTAAACTCTTATGATTGTTGCTATAAGGTCAGCAACCTCGGCTGGCTGTCTGGTTATCGATCAAAGCGTATAACCACCTGATAACTAGTATGGCAAACAGTCTCACAAAACAAGTCAGGCACACAGTGTGTAAGAAGTGTGTGTGTGTGTTGAAATACAACTAGTAGCGCTCTGGACCAATTTACATTAGTGCGCGCGCGCTTCCCTTTGCTCTGCGCGCGGGGCAGCACGTGTTTTCTAACTAAATTTGGCTTCTCCTCTTCTGTTCCTGTGCAAGCAAACAAACAAAGCAAGCAACATGCCAACGTTGAAACGGCCGAAAAAAGGAAACGCTCATAAAAACTCACCTTCTCGCTTGAGAGGCATGACGGCTCGTTGTCGCTGCGTCTTTCCGACTTTCTCTGCGCTTATCCTCTCGGAAGCGCACTTAAACCTATTTAGGGATTGTGATGTGTGAATGGCACGACGGGAAATGAAGTTTGCGAGGCTGCGCTCTAGGCCACCACACTTTCAATCGCAAGCGAAAATACGTGTGTGTATACACAGTAAGAAGAAGAAGAAGAAGAAGAAGAAGAAGAAGAAGAAGAAGAAGAAGAAGAAGAAGAAGAAGAAGAAGAAGAAGAAGTTAATATAACTCTAAAAAGTTGAAAGTAACATTATTCAGATAGCATTTTAGTGGAACTCAAAAACAGTGTTAATTTTACTCTTTGGCCAGTGTAACATGTTTTTCAGACTAGTGTAAAATATTAAGAGCTCCGGAGTTAAAATTACACTGGCCACCTGAAGAATTTTACACCGACTTTTGACTCTTTAACTCTTTGACTTTTGACTGTTTAAATCATTTGATTATCTTCTAGCCTACACTTAAGGTAACTTTACTCTGAATTACTGGCACACCATTTTTTGTATTGTGTAAGTTAATGAATAGACTACATCTGACTGGATATTTTGTTGAATGAAGCCGGGGGTATGTGAGCTACCATGGACAGCTCCCTCCCTGCCTCCCTGGAGCTCTAACAACTCTTTTCCACAGGGTGGCGCTAGAAGTGCATCACAGCGCACTGATTGGCCACAACAGCCCACTGTAGTTCCCAAAACGCTATTTTGAGATGTGTACGGTAGAAAAAAGCAAAAGTTTTGCTATGCATGTAATTACAACACTAGTAATTTGACATTACAAATAAATAATATCATAGGTCTATACTACAAGTGTTGTAATTGCCTCCATAACAGTACTTCTACTTTATATAGTAGGCCTATCTCTATCTCTATCTCTAGAATCCAATGACTGCTCAGTCTAATTTCACTTCTCCATGGTATACTACCTTTGCCTACTAACACTAAGGTCTAAAGCTGGCATACGGTAATATACAATAGCATTACATAAATATTATACTGCATTTTATTCGTTCATTCTTTTGCTGTTAATTCTTTCTGCTAAAGACAAGGGGTTAAGTCTAAATCATAAGAATACACTGAATAAACAGCTATTTGTTGAGATTGGAATTTGTTGCAATTTGTTGAAATTGGGTGGAATTTAGCGCCTCTTGCCGGTTTTTGAGCCCCTTTTGGGCAGGATTTGATGAGACACATCTGGCAACACTGACTGACTGCCCAGTCTGGGGAAAGTGTTGCCAGATGTGTCTGGTCAAATACCGCCCAAAAGGTGCTCAAAAACTGCCAAGAGGCTAAATTCCACCCAATTTCAACAAATTGCATTGGTTTTTATGGGCATAAAGCCGCACCAAAGCACCAAATGGCCGATTTTTCCCGTTTTTACCCGCAGACGGCCATCCCAAGCAGCCCAATTGAGCGGGTAACCGCCCAATCTGGCAACACTGTCTGAGTACAGGATGCGTCGCCATTTGCCCGAGAAGTGCCTTCGCTGGAGGGCCACAGTTGAAGCGCCCTAGCATGGGGAGGGGGGCTACAGAATGTGCCTCTGCCAATGAGGCAGGGGGGAGGGATAGGAGCACCCATGAAGCACCCTTGTAAGGGGGGGCTACAAGTCATGCGGCACGACTCGTGCCTTTGTCCGTGAAGTGCCCCCATAGGGGGAGGGGGATACAGGTTGTGTTTCCCTCAACCCATACAGCACCTCGTAGAGGCGGGGGGGGGTTGTGCCTCTGCCCATAGAGGGCCCTGGCAGGGGCAGGGGGCAACAGGATGTGCCTGAAGCCCCCCTGGCAGGGGGGGGGGGGGGGGGGGCACAGGATGTGCCTCAGCCCGTGTGGGGCCCTGGGAGGGGAAGGGGGCCACATGGTGTGACACCCTTTGTCTGTGAAGGGCCCTGGCAGCAGGGTTGCCAAATGAGACATGATTTCCAGCAGGAAACCGCCCAATCAGGCAACACCGCCTGGCAGGGGGAGAGGGCCACAGGATGCACCTGAAGCCCCATGGCAGGAGGGGGGTGGGGCACAGGAGGCCCACCGTGCGCAGGAGGGGGCACAGGAGGCCCAACGTGCCTCAGCCCTTATAGGACCCTGGAAGGGAAAGGGAGCCACAGGATGTGTGGCCCTCTCCCCGTGAAGCGCCCTGGCAGGGCCAGAGGGCCACAGGATGTACCATACAGCACCTCATAGGGGCAGGGGGCAGGGGGGAGGATGTGCCTCTGCCCAGAGAGGGCCCTGGCAGGGGCAGGGGCAACAGGAACAGGATATGCCTGAAGCCCCCCTGGCATGGGGGGTGGGGGGGGGTTGGGGGTGGTCAGGATGTGCCTCTGCCCATGTGTCGCCCTGGCAGCAGGGTTGCCAGATGAGACTGATGATTTCCAGCAGGAAACCATCCAATCAGGCAACACTGCCTGGCAGGAGGGGGGAGAGGAGGGTACAGGATGCGTTGCCCTCAGCCCATACAGCACCTTCATAGAGGCAGAGGGCTACAAGTCGCGCCTCAGCCCCTACAGGGTCCTGGCAGGGGGAGAGGGGTCAAGAAAGGAGAAAGGTAAAACTTCATTATTCAATTACAGGGAAGTATGAAATGAGCTTATTTCCAGAAATAACAGAATGTCGCTTTAAAGGGGGACTCAATCTTTCTTTCTCAGTCTTTAAAGTGATACTGTGCCGGTTGAAATAACTTTTTGGTTTATTTGTTAAATAAGAATGGAGATGTAGTGATGCACTGTATGACTGTGGAATTCAAAATAAAAAGAAGTAAAAAAAAAAAAAAAAAAGTGATACTGTGCCATTTTTGGTAATAAGCTTACATTACACCTCCCCTTGAGTTAAATGATTGAGTTTTACCTTTCTCCAGTACTTGCAGCCGTTCTCTCAGTATAGCGGTGCAAATTTTATCTCCAAGCTTGTAATTATGGTCTCATAGGATTCCATGTTGCTGGCATGGAGGTAAAATGTGCACTGCCAAAGAGAACAATTGAAAGCATAGGAGAAAGGTAAAACTCAATCTAACTCAAGGAGAAATGTACAATAGGCTTATTTCCAAAAAAATGCACAGTATCACTTTAAGCGAACAGTAGGCCAATGTTTGTCGGGGAGAATCAGTATCACGACTCAAGAGACAGAAGCTTAAAATCTCAGCATTTTATTGAGATTTTGGGCACCGTTTCCGGATACCCGGGCAACACACACACCGAGGAAACTATACCTGATTTTAGCGTCTCCTCCTCCTGCCTGCTCTCTTCTTTGTGCGCCTGTTGCGCCTCTTGGCGGCCTTGGAGGAAGGAGAACGTCTGCGGCGTGCCATTATTGCTAATGATACTCTGACAGGTGCGGCGGGACCTTTTATACTCGCTGGGGCGTGACGTCATAGTATCCTGTCCATTTTTGAACTGGTTTTCATAAAACAGTTGACTTTGGCATTTTGACGTCATTTATTGGACCGGCGTCACACTAGTCCTTCACTGCGCGCCGTCAGCCATGGGATTGTTAATGGAAACTTTTTGGATAAAATGACACTCCGTAGGCCTACATCAAACGACCATATTTTCTTCTTTTTTCCAGCTAAGAATGTAATACTGTTTCCCATTACTGGCTGTATATTTCTTTGTAATGACTCCAGTAAAAGACGCGTTTCACGTTAGTCGCTGGCCTTGGTCCTGAATTAATTGAGGGTAATTGAGTGATGTTTTGGTGCGTGGTGTCGGATGGCATCTTTCGGACTTTGATAGTAACCATCGCACGTGGCTTAGCTGCGTGATTGATATGTTACTTTGGGTGGAAAGTATAGAGCTTTCTCATATTGCTTTATCATAGCTAACGCATCAGAAATAACTGTGATGAAGATCGGTAGTCTATTGGTGAGTTACGTTCTTCCCATTTCTAGACTAACAGCGCATTCCGATTTAACGTTATGAAGCCTAATTATGGCACGTTTGGCAAACATTTTCGTTAAAACATATAACTTTTTCACCTGTGTATCAGTGTGCTTCATTTATTTTTGTTACGTAGCCTAATGTAGGCCTATACGCTGTCTTGACGCCTGCACGGGGGCTCTGCAATGTGGCAACCCGAGGTTGTCGGTGTCTCGAGTTCTAGTCACATCGCTTGTTTTTGTTAAACGTGACACTACTTTTGTGACGGGCTCATACTATGTAGTTAGTCTGTCTGCTGTTAGTCTTCTGTTCTGACCCTGGCAACTTTGCGTGTCCAATCGGTTCCAGATGGAATACAATCAGGCCCGTTTCTAGGATTTTGGGGGCCCTAGGCAAAGGGGTTGTCGGGGCCCTAGTGGTTTTTTTTTTTTTTTTGGGGGAGGGGGGAGGGGGGGGGGGTGGGGGGGCGGGGGGGTTGGGGGGGGGGGGGGGGGGGGGGGGGTCTCCTGACGGGGAAGCCACGGCGCCAGAATTTCTGTTTCGGATGGGCCAGACCATTTTTGGATGGCACTTCAGTCATTGTCACATACTGTAGCCTACCAATACAACATCATGTCACATGGAAACATAATGAAACAAACAAGTCACCTTAGACAGTGTTGTGGCTATGCAGGGCAACACATGCATGAAGGGCAATGAATGCATTAAGAGCACGCATAGGCCTACACCAGCATTTTTACAGTGCGGAAATGCAATCTAGGTATTATGATAACTAGTCCCTCCAGTTCATTTTATGAAACTTTATGAAGAAAGACCTGGGAAAATATAGCCCATTCCATTCAGTAGGCTCATCTCAAATGAAAGTAGGCCTATATGGCCCAATCAGGGTTTTTTTTACCCTACCACGAAAATCATGCTCTGCATTGCCAATCACAAATAAATAATGGTCTAATCTTTCCAACCACTTTGAGAATCTAACCGAGGGTGCTCCATTTGTGCAAAACGAAATATTCACTCGTAAAACAATAGGCGTAGCCTACAGTTCAGAAACTCAAGGCTGAGAAACGAATGAGCAGGCACAGTGGGGTTGGGGGGATGTGATATTGGTAAGCCAGAATTCTGTAACCAAGCCAAGGGGGGTCTCCCCGACTTACTATATAGCCTATTTTTTCGTATTGCATCCATCACGCACTTGAAAATACAATCCAAATGTTTGTGTTATTAGTAGTACCGCAGCAAACACGAATAGGCAGCGACCAAGGATCACTGAACAACCTCCGCGGTTGACAACTGTGTTATAGGGACCAATATCCCGGTGTCCTTACCTTGCGTTGTCTTGACCGCAGAATGTATCCCAGAATGTATCCCAACTTCTAACTGTAATCCACGTGTTTCCACAATCATGGTCCCAAATTCCAATGTGTAACCCCACATATAGTAATAGCAAGAAATGGACTATTGTGCTACAATTTAGCTATCCCACTCATCGCACTTGTGACTCCTGTTATCCGATAGGCATTACATTGTTCATTCGTTTCTTCTTGCGTTTGTCCACATCCAAAACAGTTCCGTGTCGAAAAAATGTGCGTTATTGAACAATCGACGTTTGCAGTGCTTACAGCACGTGGATGTTTTTGAAAACATATGTAAACTGTAAATGAAGCATCTTGCTGTCTGTGCGATGTCAACTGGCCTGGGACGGTCTGGTGGTTTGGCAGCAGTACAGAGAGTAGCCTAATGTGTCGTCTTCAAGATTAACTTTTATTATAAAAGCAACTGTCTCCAAAAATGTAATGTAAACTGGCGTCTGCGTAACATCCAGTGAGAGAGATTGTGTCGCTCCATTTTTAGTTTGTATTTGCGTGGAATATGATGCTTGAACCAATTGGAAGGGGGGCCCCCCTCCAGATGGGGGTACTTTGACTATTGTCGATGCGCTCGCTGTTCGGCAATTGACATTTTCACGTTGTCGCTGATGCAAACCTATTGGAAGGGGGCCCCCTCGAGCAAGTGGCTATTAGGGAGGCGCTGTCGCTTCCCTCGCAGCAGAGCCCTTCATACAGGCGACGGTGCCATATTATGAAGCTATTTAAAATCGTCATTGCTGTTGGGTACATAACCTGTCGTCCTTGGGGGCCCCACCTACTCGGGGGCCCTAGGCAACTGCCTACATTGCGTACCTTAACGCAACGGGCCTGAATACAATCATGAATCGGCAGTCCACAGCAACCATTTTGAGTTACACCAAACACTTGGCACCCCACTGCTAGCCAACCTTTTATATTTATGCACCTTGCCCGTGGAGTGAAAGAAACGCACAGACTGCACTTTGTGAAACTGAAATGCAGAATAACTAACTAACAATGAAAGACATAAATCGAGTAGAGTGGAGCAGAGTGTCATTTACGGTATTAATCCTGAGGGGGGATTAATATGTCCAGTAGCATAAATTCAGAATACGCAAAACATTAGCCAATGTACCAAATACATATAGCTCAGCTCACTCTTACGTACATTCAGCCAAAGGCAGATCTCTCTCTCTCTCTCTCTCTCTCTCTCTCTCTCTCTCTCTCTCTCTGTCCCTCTCTCTCTCTCTCTCTCTCTCTCTCTCTCTCTCTCTCTCTCACACACACACACACACACACACACACACACACACTCACCCACTCACACACACAAACACACAATGCATTAGAAATGCAGTTGTCCATGGCAATAAAACACAAACCAAACAAATACAACCGGCCAAAATGAGTAGAAAAGATCATTCAAAACCCTATATCATGGCCCTGCCGTGGCCTAAGGGTAGGGCACTGAGTTACTACGCCGGCATCAGGGGTTCGATGATTCTGGCCTGGGTCATTTGCCGATCCTTCCGCGTCTCTCTTCCCATCATGTCCTGTCTCCCATCCACTGCCAGAAATAAAGGCAAAAAGCCCTAAAAATATACACCTATACTGTATAATTTTTTTTAAATCCTAATCATGACCAGACCAATGTAAAAAACAAGGTAAGACAGCAGACCAACCAACAATGGAAGCAGCCTGTGCCATGCATTTTGAAGGGCACTAAAGGGGGTAGTTGGGGGCATATGGAACTTCTGGCTGATTTATAGAGGCTATCCATTGTATCAGGGAATTATTGTCACATGCTATTGTCACATTTTGATGGTGAACCATTTCTAGATTATCATGTCAACATAGACCACAGTGTGATAAGAACAAGTTTTTTAAAATAATGTTCAAAAGGGGCATTTTTTGTCTAGTAGGGCAACGGGGCAGGTGCTTTAGCACCACCTCGGCCCTATCTGTGCACAGTGCACACCTATGGAAGCAGCACAGACTGAGAGGCCACACTACCTGCAATAAAAACCTCTCATTACAGTAGGCTTATATTATGTAACGTGTGCAGACAGAGCCGCCCTGCTCACTGACATACACACACACACACACACACTCCAGACACCATGCTGATAGCCCAGTGATTTTGTAGACTTTTACTGCAGATGGGGTTGCCGGTGGGCCTATTCACTATTTTCTGGAAATACTCAACTATGCCTACATCACAACAACATTTCTATGACATTACTGAGAGCCTTAAAGGGACACTGTGCAGGAAATGGTAACTGCAACTATGCTGCTCATTGAAACTAGGCTCCCTATTGCCAATTTGATCTTTACATAAAGGTTTACTAAGTAATTAACAAATATTTTCTAGTATGGTCCAAGTACAGTCCTTTTTGCATCTAAAAATGGCTATTTTGGAAAATTCAAAATGGCGGACCATGGAGAAGATTCCCCTTGTCATGTATGAAAAGTGCAATTTTTCCAGTCATAATGAATACTTAGAATTTGATGGTGGTGGTAAGTATTCATGAAAAAGGTAACATTAGTGAATGGGCAGCATGAATTCTGGAAATAAACAACTAAAAATCTCACACAGTGTCCCTGACTAAGACACTATTAAAATTTTGATGACAGTGAGGTTATAACATGGGATCTGTGCTAAGGGGTTCAATTAGAGCATTTTCACACTTAGTCCTCTTTAAATGAATCGAACTCAGTCCTCTGTAAGTGGACCAAAAAGTGAACCGACAGCAAAAGTCTTTCCATTTCAGATCTGTTTTTATTCATATTGCGAGTGTATTACAAAAAGAACTGGCTGATCTTTCTGGTTCCATTAGGCTTTTATGTCAGTCCTGTTTTTGATCACACCTGGTCTAGAGCCCTCCTTAAGTGATTACACTTAGTCACACGTGTAACTTGCCAGAACTCATAAGCGAACCGTATACTGAGACCAGTCAATGAAGGTCTCTGTTACGGTTCACTTCCAAGGGATGGGTATGAAGCGTTCACATATGCAAAGAAAATGCTGAGTCAAAGGTCTGAGGTCTGAGTTCACTTAAATGGCTGAAAGGAACCAAGGGGGGGGGATTTGACCATTTTCATTATAGGGGGATGACAGTGTTGCCAGATTGGGCTGTTTCCTGCCCAATTTGGCTGCTTAGGACGGCCAGGTTTGGGCAGGTTTTGCTGCAAATGTATGACTGTAGAAATCAATAGAATTTAGTTCAAATGTTTTTGGAGTGGAATTTAGTGCTTCCAGGTGGGTTTTGAGCATTTTTGGGCTGGAAATCATCGGTCTCATCTGGCAACCCTACCTGCCATCCCCCTACAACTTGAGCACTGCAGTAACCTATGACTTACTGATGTGGTGTAGGTATGTCAAACTTTGAGGTGATTCTGTCAAGAGATTTATCCAAGCATGGGCCAAAGAAATTGAATTGTGTTTGTAATGACAGATAATGGTAGTGATCTGCATATCGACTAAGAAATCGAAAAATAATATATTAAATTAAAGGGACACTGTGCAGGAAATGGTCAAAAAAGGTACTGCAACTATGCTGCTCATTGAAACTGTGTCGCCTATTGCCAAATTTGACCTTTTCATGATAGTTTACTAGGTAATTAACTATTATTTTCTAGTATGGCCCAAGTACAGTCAGTTTTGCAGCTAAAAATGGCTATTTCTGGAAATTCCATGTATGAAAAGTGCAATTTTTCCAGTCATAACGAATACTTAGAATTTGATGGTGGTGGTAAGTATTCATGAAAAAGGTAACATTAGTGAATGGGTAGCATGGATTCTGGAAATAAACAACTAAAAATCTCATCTTCAAGTAAGATAAATATAAGCTGAGTTCAATCATAATAATCACTTGACATGACTGTACGATCTGTGGCCATCAGGGCTAAATGGCCCAATTGGTTGGGAAACCGAGACACCGGCCTGTCCGGCAACACTAACAGGGTGTAGGGTTGCCAGATGAGGCTGATGATTTCCAGCCCAAAAAATGCTCAAAACCCGCCTAGAACCACAAAATCCCGCCCAATTCTATTGATTTCTATGGCAAAAATTGGGCGGGTTTTTCTGCTAAATGCCATTTTTACCCGCACACTGCCATCTTAAGCAGCCCAATTGGGCGGGAAACACTCTGGCAACACTGACAGGGTGTTGACATCCCATTTGGGCATTGGGCACAGAAGGCTATCCCAAGCAGCTCCAGCGTTGCCATCCCGATTGGGCGGTTTCCCACACAATTGGGCTGCCTAGGATGGCCTTCTGTGTGTAAAAAGGCACTTCACTGATGATGATGATGATGATGCATTGATGCCTTGAGAGTAACAGGGGAGTAGCTCTTGATGGTTTGGATTTAGATAAGTACATTGTTGATATTCTTCATGACATTTATTTGAGATTGGACAAGTACGTTTAATTGTGTGGATCAGTTCAAGACTTTGAGACAGATGACTGAGTAGGCTAATAGCTCTAGCTCATGTGCTGAGGCTCACGCTACCCCGGACTAGTCAGTACATGAGAATTGTTTTTTTTTCTTCAGCCTTTTCCGAGATCCTGGTCATTGTGGGGGCAGGTGTTTGTTTACATTTCAGAAGAAAAAAAAAAGATTTATGCCTCATTCTTTTGTAACTCAACTGTCGGTAGACGCAAAGTTGTTCTCCCGACAACCGCTGTAAATGTGTTCTATTGCAACAGCTGGGGACAATACAAATGTCTGAAAACACTAATGTTAAACAAACTCGGAGTACATCAAAGTGCTCCGAGTTTGAGTTTCGGAACCCCGAGTTGAGTACGCAATCTTTTGCACTTTCCCGAGGCGGAGGTCTGGGTTTCCGACAAATCCGAGTTTCAAAAGAATGCACCATTATTCCAAACAACATTCAAAAGGTTATGCAACATCAGCAGACAACTACAGTAGCAAACAGTGATACCTTTCGGGAAAATATTTGGAGTAGGGCTATACTTACTGTATGTTAAGATTTTTTTTAAAATGTTAACAAAATCTGCCCCCATTAGAAGAAATTAAGATCAGATCTCAGAAAGGGCTGAGCCAAAAAATGCAGCATCACCGGGTACTGACAAGTCAAGGGTAGCGTGAGTATTACAACAGCATATTGAAATTGGCAGAACTGGTGCTTTAACAGTAAAAAGTGCCCTGGCCTGGATCTGATATGTGGTAATCAGCTCAAGAGCAGCAACTGAGTTATTTCTCAGAGAATTTCGGTGAACTCTCTGGAGGAACAAAAAAACAAATGAACAAATAAAAAACCCAATAAGCTATCATGCCATTGTTGCCCGATAGCAACGTGCTCCCCTAACCACAATACCCTGGGCCTCGTTTCCCAATAACGATGGTTCTTAGCCTTACGTGTGTCGTTAACCAGTGATCCTACGAATGTTCTTAGATTTCCTACGACTGTTTCCCAAAGACACTCGTACATGAACGCGCGTGCACAGCCTCTAAGATCATTCGTAGCGTCGCTCTTAAGGATCGCTGTCCACATATGTGGTGCTGAAGTGTACTCGGAGTGAACTGCGCCGTCATCTGCTGCTAAACCATTTACAAAATGTAGGCGTGTGTCAGTATCAAAAGTTGTTTTCTATAAGGGTGGGACTACATTTGTAGCAGTTTGCAACTGTCGACAGGAGTTATTGTTGGCAAATGAAATAAAATGCACACACAATGAAATCATGCAAAACTCTCCCAACTGACGGTAATAATGAGCTACGCCGTTAAGACCCGCGTGCACTTGGCTACTACAGCTTAATATTTAAGAAGACAAGTAGGCCTAGGCCTAGTTGGAGTTTCAAATTAGGATGCACAAAGTTACAACCTCAAGGCGTTCAAGGCTTGACAACTGTCGGGAGCACCTCAGCATGCTGTTATGAAAAACAATGTCCATCAACATTGATACATCCCCTCGCTGCCTTTTTGTTATTGCTTAGCCTAGAGTCGGGAGAGGAGCTTGGCACATGTGGTGAGCGGTGCGCAAAGTACCGCGCGCTCAAGACTTTCACAACTGTGAGGACATTTTTGCACGGCAGTCTGCTGTTATTAAAACAAAAAATCTACACGAATCCCCATCGCTGCCTTTTTAATTTTTGTCATAGCTTACCCTTCGCCTACAACTATCATGTATTTTCGGCGTCGCCTTCCCTTTCTTAGGCTACTTGAAAATGAAAGAGGGTGCAACAACTCGCTGACCATTTTTCTTCAAAAAATATAAAATAAATAGGCCTAAAGTTTCGGAAGTGGCCTTCCGACATCAACACTCTTGTCTCTGGTTGCCGAAGCCCCTTATTCATTTTGCCTTGTTCTTGTTCATGAAGCACCCACACAAATTATGATCGATCACAGTTTAATTATGCCCAGGTTTATCAAACACAGTCGAACTATTTTACTACCTGTAAAATATTTCCAAACACATTACTTTTATTTTATAGGCCTACACATCCACAATTAATGTTACCTTCTTATTTTCGTTGCAGTGTCAACTGTGCTGCCATGATATTTAGGCTACACTCCCGTCTTAAAACATCAACTTGAAGCGCAAGTTTCCTCTTTTCCTGTGGGTGTCTCCACTGTGCCATGCCACTCGCGTCTTAAAACAGCAATCTTATGCGCAAGTTTCTTCTTTTCCCTTCATATCCTGTGGGTGTCTCCACTGTGCCATGCCGTTACGATCGATCTTAGCGCGTTAAGACTACTCCAGATCACTCGTGGATTCCTCTTAGCGTTACGTGTCAACCTGCGATGGTTCTTTGCTAAGTTGGCTTTGGGAAACGCTCCGTGAGCTCTACGATGGTGTTACGTGTGAACTTAAGTAGCACGTAGCGTTAAGTAGTACTTAAGGCCCTTTCGGAAACGAGGCCCTGATTGATTTTAGACACGTGTTACCCCTATCTACTTCACATGTGATGACGGTGTTTGAGAAGGTGGTTAAACAGGTGATATCATACAGTTCAGTTACGGGAGGTCCTGGATCTCCATGCAGTTTGCATACAGTTTAGGTTGCCAGATGTGACTGGGGATTTCCAATAACTTTTCTATGGTTAGACATCTAACCACACCTATAGGCTTTTTCACCTGCAAATGGCCATTAGGGCTAAGCAGCCCAATTGTTTGGAAAACCGGGAAACCGGCCTGTCTGACAACCCTGACATCCCACTTCAACAGGGCCACTTGGGCCACTTAGGCGTTGCTCCATACCACTGCCTCTCTTGAGGCCATGTTTGACATCTTGACTTGTCCTCTGCTTTTAACTGATTACAGCCTCAGACGGTCGGCTATCCCAAGCAGCCCGAGTGTTGTCCGATTGGGTGGTTTCCGCACAATTGGGCTGCTAGGATGGCCGTCTGTGTGTAAGAAAAGCACTTGGGAGGGTTTTTTCTGTCAATTCATGGTCAGCGAAATCAATAGAATAGAAATTAATTCAAACTTGTTGGCCGTTGGGCCTACTTCAGGCGACTCTTGCATAGAGACAAGGAGTAGTATGGTGTTTAGTAATTTAAAAACCCCTTATTTTAACTGGGCTACATAACTAAAAACACCAACCGGTTTCAACCTCACAGGGTCTTCATCAGGGCGTGACGCAAGAGTCGCCTGAAGTAGGCCCAACGGCCAACAAGTTTGGAAGAATGGACTTTGTCGTTTAACTTCAAGAGCACCTGCATTGGAGTATACTGTCTAACAAAGAAGTGCGCTCAGTATCTCCCCCCTTATAGCAGAAATTAATTCAAATTGGGCAAGATTTTGTGTTTTGAGCATGTTTTGGGCTGGAAATCACCAGCCTCATCTGGTAACCCTGAACAGCCCATCTGGCAACTCTGCTCATCTGCTTTCAAAAAACTGCTCTAAGAGTTTAAGCATGGTTTCAATATTGTCGGTTGGATTTAAAATTTCATGACGTGTGTTAGATGTTGAGAGTTCATGATGTTCTCTCTGATGTTGGTCATGCATTGTTTGTATGTGCTGTTATGATGTGTGTATCTGTCTTTGGTATCTTATGGTTGATTTTGCAATGCTTTTTACATTTCCTTATGAAAAGGTATTTTTAACCCCTTAAGACACAGCTTTATACATTTGTTGTTACCAGTATGGTAATGACCAAGTCGTGGTGCATCACTAAAGGGCCTGTGTTGTGTCATAGTATTGTAGGACTATGGTAATTACATTTCAATGACTATTACAGCGTGCCACTGGAGGTACGGCGCGCATTAAGGGGCTACAGGCCTACGTGTATCCTTTTGCATCCTACGTGTATCCTTTGTATCCTGTACAAATGAATCAACTTGAACTTGGACATGATAACAATGGGCCGTTCAGGGGCCAACAGTGTGTTGTCTTCTTATTGTTACTAGGCCTAGGGGTTTTCATCAATTGGTCCATTTCTTTACCATTTCGTGTAGATGCTTTGTATGTCACAATCAAAATCAAGACTCAAGAGACAGAAGCTTAAAATCTCAGCATTTTATTGAGATTTTCGGGCACCGTTTCCGGATACCCGGGCAACACACATACCTGGGGAAACTATACATAATAGTTTAGCGTCTCCTCCTGCCGGCCCTCCTCTTGCGCATACGCCTGGGGCGGCGCCTCTTAACAGCCTTGGAGGAAGGAGAACGTCTACGGCGTGCCATTATTGCTAATGATACTCTGACAGGTGCGTCGGGGGCTTTTATACTCGCAGGACAGTGACGTCATCACAGCCTGACGATTTTTGGTCTGGTTTTCACAAAACGGTTGACTTTGGCATTGTGACGTCATTTTCTGGGTCAGTTTGTTACTGCGCGTCAGCCATGTGATTATACAGGTGTGCATTGTAGCCTACATTTTTTTTCTTTTCTACTAATATTGTAAGGACGCTTTACAATAGCTACCGTGATTCTGCTTATTGAGGAGATGTGTGAGATGTGTGCCATCCTCATAATTACTTGTAATAACTCCGGGTGAAGCGCGTGCAGTTCGGTGTGGTCGCTGGCCTTGGTCCTGAATTGATTAGTGGAGATTTGGTGCGCGATCTCGGCTTTCATCGTGCATCGTTTGGATTTGGATTATGCACCACAATGCCTATCTTCATGAATCACGTCACACGCTTCTTTGTATGCCCTTACAACTGTCATGCCAGACCAAGTCTATGCCAGTTTTGCATTACCCGCATAATTGTTCCGTTAGTTTTGATAAACAGGACAGATAGCACACTCCGACTCAGGGACACGAAGTTTTTTTTTTCTCTGATAACGTTCAGACACTGTGGCCTTCCGACTGAGCGGCATTTTTTTTCACGTTTGTCTCTGGTCGCCACGACAGCACCTCTTTTATTTGTTGTGTTGTTTGATGTTCCCATTGGTGAAGTATAGGCTCACATAGGCCTACAATTCATGTCACAGTTTTTTAGCCTATGTCCAATTTCCCAATCAGGAATAAGGAAAATATTTTTCTTGCTGTTGAAACATTTGCCAATCATTTTGATATTAGGCTATACGATTAGGGCTATCTCTCTTTTCCGTGCGCTGTGTCAACCGTGGTGCCGTGCTACTTAGGCATTGCTTATCTTAGAACAGTGACTTCGAGCGCACTTATCATTTTTTCCGTAGAAAAGTAGACTAAGAGCAAGAGTAAGATATGTCTTCCTTGTCGCATACAACCCTAGCCTTGCAAGGCGTTCTCCGCGCTCCTGTTCTTTATCTTATGCGCTACAGAAAATGACTTCAAAGGAATCGTCACTGGCGAGGCGAGTCACGGGACTGGGAGCATCTCGGAATATGGAAGATCAATTTGTGCATATATTTAAAGCAGTGGCAAACTAAAGTGTCGATGTCAACAACACGTCTCTGATGAAGACATGATGAAGGCGTGTCATATTTTCCCTTGACATCCTCTGGGTGTCTCCACTGCCCCACGCAGTTAATATCGATGTTGTCGAACTCTCTCCCCCCGCATTAGCCTATTGTAATAGCTCAAAACCAAAAATCAGGTGGTGAGGTCCGTTATTCAAATATTCAATTAACAAAAAAAAGAATTACGAAGTAATTAATGTGGTCTGGTAAAACGAGCCTATACCCCCGCCCAAAGTAACAAATCGGCTGCCAATCGTGCATTCCTGTGGTGCATAGGGCCTATAGGTTCGGAAGACGAAAGATGAAAGCCGACTGGCACCACACACAAATCTCCACTGCAATCACTTCAGGACCAAGGCCAGATTCCAAACCAAAACACACGCGCTTTGACAAGTCCTTACGAGGAATTATGAAGCAATTTCACGGATTTTCACAGTAAGCAAAATTGCAACATTGTAAAACATAATTGCATTATTAGCATGAATGAAGGGGACATTTGTGGCCTGATGTAGCGATGAGGGCTTCCACTCCAAAATCCACTTTAATTAGGCTTTCAGGCCGAAGGCCAGCGACCAAAGTGAAACACTTGCCCGGTGTCATTACAAATGATTGTGAGTATTTCATATATTTTCTAAATAATCCAAATTAATTATTGTAACACTGTAGGCCTAACACTGAAGGTAACACCATTACAGTCTTAACGGGAAAAAAAGAAGAAAATTTTGTCGTCTGATGTAGGCCTAGGCCTAGGAGTGTAATTTTCTCTAAAGAGTCTCCATGAACTGTTCCATGACTGACGCGCAGTGAAAGACTATTGTGACGCCGACAGGGGCGTATCCAGGACATTTTTACTAGGGTGGCCAAGATGACACACAAATATAGTCTGAGGTGGCCATGGAATCATGGAATTATATACACATACGGGGGTCCTCCCACACAGAAAATGTTGCATTTATTCTATGCTATTTCCTGCATTTTAAAGAAAAGCACCAGTGAACTTCAAATACAATATTTTGTAGTAGTATAATATATATATATATATAGTATTGAAATGTTCTATGTTTAGGTCTTTGTTTTCTATGTACGTATTCACAGAAATTAAAGATAAATGCACACACATATCCTCATTAAGTTATTTTAATGTGCCAGGCTTTTAATTGAAAGTGCAGTGTAATCTGGTTAAATGCTATGCATTCACATATAAATATGCATAATTGGCCATTTTTAAATAACTGAAGTATGAGAGAGTAGACACCAACTTCATGAATGACATCTGAACCTGACATACCATGCTCAGTAGGTGGAGATCCAGACAACACAGATTCACAGTCCGTCTCCTCCTCCTCCAAATGTGGCTGGTCAACTGTGGTAATACAAGGATAGTTTAAAATGACAGACAGACAGACAGGTCCATGCACATATACATATAATACAAATATTTAGTTCATCATCTTCTGTCTCAACATTTGTCAGCTGTTAAACCCTTTAATGCATGGCGTTATACCTTTGTCGTTACCAGAGTTACCATAGTGTATTACTAAAGACCCTGTGTTATGTAGTGTGGCACTATGACAGAATCTTTTTGATGACAATAACAGTGTTCCACTGGTTGAACGGTGTGCATGAAAGGGCTACATGTAGGCCTAACTAATTCAAACTTTCCATGTACAACCTACCATCTTGTATTGGGGTAGTGGACTGCTCATCAACACTATGCCTAGGCTGCTGGCTTGTGTGGGCATCTGCACTGGTGCTGGTACTGGCTGTAGCTGACTCTGACTCTTTTTTTTTCTTGATAAAGAAGCTCTCAATATCGTTTCTTCTCTTCATCTTAATGTCACTCACTGGAGGAAATGTAATCAAATCAATGCAACCAATTAATCATAATTTAAGCATAGTAACTGGCTACAATATCAGAGGGATTATTGTCGAATTGGCAGAGTACACATGTTGTGTTCATGAGTTTTGTGTTCGTGGTTGTGGTTCCCCTTAGAGTAACAACTTTGACTTCATTCAACAATGTCAGAATAAAATAAAAAAAACCTATATTATTGATGTTGACAGTGTCAGATGTCAAAGCAGTGGCATATGGTTTTAACAAAGAAATTACATGACGTGAATTTCAAGTCTGAGGCGCCGTCGGCCTGCAAGGCAATTACAGCTGTGAGCAGTGGCTGATTCTAAAGCCGTGGCTGCAGGGTTTTAGCAAAGAAATTACATGACGTGAATTTCGTTGGTGAACAAACTCACATCTGTACCATGATTTTGTGTGCGTGACGATTTATTTTCGCTACGTTTGAACAAAAGGATTACGATATTGACACATTTGAGGTCAAATATGTTCCGCAAATTTAGCTATTGGGGGGGAGTCATACTCTGAAGTGGACTAGCGCTGTGGGTTTAGGCAACACATCTGTGACTGATGTGAACTTGCTTACTCTAAAGAGGCAGAGGTGCTCTTTACTATGACTTACTCCGACTTTATTTAAGTTTGATTTAAACTCCAAGAAAAGTCAAGACAATCGAAGAAGCAAAGGAGAAGCTTCTCACTGAGAGAAGGCATCACAACAATCATAGTCCAGCTTAGCATTAGTTCATTTCACATGCTAGGTTTCGAGCTAGGTACTGACGTCTGCCTACCGATCCAGACTGTAGATAACAACCGACTACCCTTTCCAATGTGTGGCCAATGGGCCAATGCTATCCATGCCATGTCCCTATCCAAACGGTTTCATATTAACTCCTGTTATCAACAAAAAAATAAACTGACGTGCACGTTAGGATTGTGCTGTGCTACTAACTTGGTTTGCAGCTGCCACAACACTAACTTGCTCTCATTTAGTCATGTTGTTGTTTCGTGTAGCTATCTCGTATTTTGGCTCTTCCTGGCTGCTAATACTTGCATAAAGTTTTCAAAATTAGGTTTTCCAACACATTCAGACAACCAACAAATTATTAAATTGCCATACCTTATTGTCCAAATTAGACTGTCCAGGCAGTTAGTGGATGCGGTCTCTCGTGAAGGAACTGCAGGTGACACAGTGCTCCTCAGCATCGCTGGTGCGGGGTTGCCAGATCTTTCACGATAAATAAGCGACTATAGGAGCAGCAGGCGACACGCAGTGGTCATCTCGTGTAAGCCTACTGATCAGAAATCAGCCTTGTGCAGCATCAGTCCAACGACTGTCGTGTTAGTTAAAGTGTAAAACTGACCCTAGATCTGTCAGCCAGCGATCACCATGGATTGACAGTTTTCTCTTATTTGTTGTTGGGTTGACGAACTTGAATGATTACCTGATAATTACCTATTATTGGTCTTATACTGTTGTTATTATTGTATATTTATTTATTTATTTTTAAAAATATATTTTTTTATTAATTACTTGTCGAATCAAGCCTGGCCAGTAGGGTGGACAATAGCGTCCCAGGGGTGGCCCTGGCCACCCCCTGCCCCCCCCTAGAATCGCCAGTGGACGCCGAACCAGTAAATGACGTCACAATGCCAAAGTCAACAGTTTTGTCAACACCAGACAAAAAAATGGAAAGGGTACGATGACGTCACCCCCCGGTGAGTATAAAAGGTCCCGGCGCACCATCGCTGGTAGATTATTATCAAAAATGGCACGCCGCAGACGTTCTCCTTCCTCCAAGGCCTCCAAGAGGCGCAACAGGCGCACAAAGAAGAGAGCAGCAGGCAGGAGGAAGAGACGCTAAACTATCATGTATAGTTTCCTCGGTGTGTCTTAAAATCTCAATAAAATGTTGAGAACCTAAGCCTCTGTCTCTTGAGTCATGATTTAGATGTTCATCTACAGACATATTTCTTCAAAGACACCAAATAGAATGAAAGAAAATGTAACAATATAACCTGCTGTGGCAAAAAAATAGTGAAGTTAAATCCATCAAGTTGATTAATTTGCCCCAAACTGCCAAAACATCATGCAGTAGATATGACCAACATAGAAAAAGGCCCCAACAATTGCACATATAAGACAATACACACGATAATACAAACAAAGCACAGAAGAATATAATATCACAGCATGGAAGTCAAGATGGTTCAAGTCCAATGTGCAAAAAAGTGCAGGAGTAGCTTAATTTGTGGAAATTCTACATCATTTCTTAGTATTTTTTTTTTAGTATTTTCAGCATTATTTATGGCACTGTACACAAAGTAAAATGTGTTGTGTTAATCCAACACGCTCCTCGATATATGTTTCCATTCGATTTAGTGTTAAATTCAACTCTGGGTGCTGAATTAACACTTGGGGAGTTGAATTTAATACAAAATCTTAGAGCATAGATGGCTCTGCATCAATTCAACACTCAAAGAGTTTAAATGTAAAACTGGAATGGAGTGGGACCACGTGCTCAGAATAGTGTTGAATTACATTGCAGTAAGTGCACAAAGGAGCATTTAGCCCTCCTGTTATCCTTGGGGTCTATTTGACCCCCTTCAATGTTTAACGTCTGAAACATACATGAAACATACATGACCCCAAATTATTGTAGGTGTATTAAACATAAATGGACCATCCATATTTTGCTAATACATGTTCCAATCTGTCTAGACAATGTAAAATACGTTATTTAGAACAGAACGTATTTAGGGATCTGATAACTATATAGCAAAAAGAGAATATAGGCATAAGACTGAGGAACAGCTGGAAGGGAATGACTCAAGAAATATGTGGCAGGGACTGCACATGATTTCAGATATGAAGGGGGAAAAATCCAACATCCAAGTCTCTCATCCCTCACTTGCAGACGAGCTGAACCAGTTCTACACATGTTTTGAGGTCAACACCAAACCTCCAGTAAGAGCCCCCTCCTTTTCTCACTTCTCTGACCCAGGCCTAATGCTCACAGTGGCTGACGTGCAGACATCTTTCAAGCAAGTCAACATTCGGAAAGCAGCAGGACCTGATGGGATTCCAGGCCGTGTCATCAAAATGTGTTCAGAGCAACTGGCTGGTGTGTTTACAGACATCTTCAACTTCTCCCTGTCCATGTGTGTGGTGCCAAGCAGCTTTAAGTCATCTATCATTGTTCCAGTGCCTAAGAAAAAACAAATCACCAGAACGACTGGCGACCTGTGGCCCTCACCCCATCGTGAGTAAATGTTTTGAAAGGCTTGTGAAGAATCTGCGAAATGATTCCACCTACGCTTGACTGTCACCAGTTTGCCTACAGACAGAACAGATCAACTGATGATGCCATCACCAGCGCACTGCACACCTCCCTAACACACCTCCCTAACACACCTGGAGAAAAAAGACACATATGTAAGGATGCTGTTTGTGGACTACAGCTCGGCCTTTAACACCATTGTCCCCAGCATACTCGACGACAAACTCCGGAGTCTAGGAATTCACAGTGGCCTTTGCAGCTGGATATTAGACTTCCTCTCAGCACGGAAACAGGTGGTGAGAATGAGCTCCATCACATCATCCTCCTTGACCATCAGTACGGGAGCTCCGCAAGGTTGCGTTCTGAGCCCTCTCCTCTATTCTCTATATACACATGACTGTGTGGCTATACACAACAACAACACCATCATCAAGTTTGCAGATGATACCACTGTTATCGGTTTAATCAGAAACAATGATGAAACAGCCTACAGAAAAGAAATAAACAACCTCATGGAGTGGTGTAGAGGAAACAACTTGTCTCTGAATGTGTCCAAGACAAAATAATTAATAGTTGACTTCAGGAGGAAAGAACACCAGTTTGAAACCATTAACATCAACGGTAAGACAGTGGAGAGGGTGAGAGAAATCTTGGCTGATCGTAGTCACCCCAACTATGAACTGTTTTCTATATTACCATCTGGGAAACGGTACAGAAGCCTGAAATCTCACACTACCAGACTCCAAAGTAGTTTCTTCCACCAAGCAGTTAGATTACTGAATTCATGCTGATGACAACATCCCCCCCCCTCTCCTTTTTATTTGTATTTTTTAATCTTTTTGAGGACACAAAAAGAAATAAACAACAATGTTTACTCTTTATAGGCTTCAAACCTATAATAAGACGTAATAAACTAATCTTGAATCTTGAATCTTGAATCTTGAATATATATGATGTGGACGAGAGCCAAAACTAATTCAAGGCAACTTTTGGGCAGTTGTGGCACAGTTGTGGGCTGTGTGTGGGGGTGCTAGGACATATATAAAGGGCTTTTTTATGTCCCCAACAGAGCAACAGTATGTATCTGAGGCATAAACCAGTGCAAACGTTTTTGCTTCTACTGATTTTGTAGACATTTAAGTGGCTGGGGTCAAAATGACCCCAAGGATCATGGATGTAACCTAAATCTGAGGATAACAGCCTCCTGTTATCCCGTTAACAACATCCATGGTTAAATTAGTGCTATGGGTTGGAAGTCATATGTCCTCTCTGCCAGATGAGGCTGATGATTTACAGCCCAAAAAATGCTCAAAACCCACCTAGAAGCACAAAATCCCGCCCAATTCTATTGATTTCTATGGCAAAAATTGGGCAGGTTTTTCACCTAAATGCCATTTTTCCCGCACACGGCCATCCTAAGCAGCCCAATTGGGCGGGAAACAGCCCAATCTGGCAACACTGTCTTTGCCCAGAGGGCAGAAGTTCAGACACTTCATAGAGAGGGGATGGTCAGAGTAAAGAAAACAGTGGAGGAACTTTCATTAATTCCGAAGGAAATTCAGATGTCCAGCATTTATTTATATTTCAGCAAATGTAGGCCTAGATACAAAAATACACAAACTATATAGGCTACGTTGCATAACATATTGAACATATACAGCAACACATACTACAGTTAACATTCATTCATTCAGCCAGGCAGATCACACAAACAAACAGACAGACAGACAGACCGACAGACAGACAGACAGACAGACACACACACACACACACACACACAGAGAGAGAGAGAGAGAGAGAGAGAGAGAGAGAGAGAGAGAGAGAGAGAGAGAGAGAGAGAGAGAGAGAGAGAGAGAGAGAGAGAGAGAGAATCACTTAATGTAGAAAGCTATGCACTCATCTTCTTGCTTCAGCAACTCAACCTCATCAAATTTGTGGCTAATGGAATAATAACTGTATGGCTACTAACTCGCGAAAACCACCATGACTTGGTTTTCCCGAGTCAGTAGCCATAAAGTTATTCCATTAGCCACAAATTTGATGAGGATGAGTTGCTGAAGCAAGAAGATGAGTGCATAGCTTTCTACATTAAATCAAACAATCTAATGAAACAAATAGAAACTCAGTAGCTGAGCTTTTTTCTTGAACTTCAATACAAACATTTGATACACAAGGGGCAAAATGCAGAATATACGCTATTCTGATATGTCAGAAAAAGCTACCTGCCATAGTGACACTAAAGTTATTACCAGCCACAACCAAGTTTTACCAGCATTTGACTGGTATGCAGGTGCCAGTGTCAAGCCCTGACACACACACACACACCCACACACACATACTTGCACAGTCCAAAAGCCCAGGGGAGACACACAATCATCACAGTCCATAACTGACAGAGCCTTCGTTAAAACACTGCGTTATATTATTTTCTGTTAGCAGAATAGCAATGACCGGGTCGTGGTGCATTACTAAACCAGTGTTAGTAGAGTAGTACTATGGTAATTAACCTTTCAATGGCTATCACAGCCAGGGTTGCCAGATGAGGCTGATTATTTCCAGCCCAAAAAATGCTCGAAATCCGCCTAGGAGCACAAAATCCTGCCCAATTGTATTGATTTCTATGGCAAAAATTGGGCGGGTTTTTCTGATAAATGCCATTTTTCCCCCGCACACGACCATCCTAAGCAGCCCAGTTGGGCGGGAACCAGCCCAATCTGGCAACACTGATTACAGCGTGCCTCAGATGGTACGGCGTGCATTGGGGCTACAGATGGTAATGATGGTAACACAGAGGAGGGCCGGCAATAGGCATAGGCCTAGGGCACCAAATGCCTTGGGGGCGCCATGGTAATATGCCCAAAATTCCCACAGAAGTACAACTGAGAGAAAACAAACTTAACGCTAATGATTATTCATGGGCAATAAGTAGGCCTATGTACATACATATGGTACGGTACCAAATGTATGTACATAGGCCTACTTATTTGTACCTACAAAATAATGCAACATGTATTTATAAAGCGCAGAATCACAACAATGAAGTTGACTCATGTATATGTAGGTACTAAGATCAGATGTACCTGATCAGCACAACATTGTGTTTACAGATGCCAATTTCTAAAGGCACAGACAGGAAACCAGGGGGTGAGTACTCGTCTAGGCCTAAGGCACCAAATTTACTTGAACCGGCCCTGATACAGAGGAGTCTGATTCTCCCCTACACCCTTCCTCGCAGTGACAAGTTGACCATCCTCTAGCTTTGTGTGTTGTGTGACAGTTTTAGGTCACCAAACCACACACAATGAAAGAAAACAACATGACAGATTTTTTTCTATTTTCACTGATTTGTTGAACCAAATCATCACTTCCATGCAGGCATTAAAAGTGCTATTTTTTCTTTAGAAATAGAGATTAAGCTGAACTTGGATCAGGTTGAAACTCACTATCCAGGACAGTCAAATGGTAATGCACTACCAGTGTCCACCCACCCCATTCAATTGCCACTCTCCTGTCCCCGTGACGGGCTAAGGGGCTAGGTGCCGATTTTCTAAAATCAATATCCGTGCCTTTGTTTTTAGACACATGGAGTTCAACATATGACTCCTTACACAAAATCATTCACCACTTGACCATGCTCTAATAGCCCTTAGTGGACTGATTATGACAGCAGCTATACCTTTTGGGATAATATTTGGAGAAAGTTAAGAACTTTTTAATGTAAACAAAGTCTGCCCCCATTAGAATAGCTCAGATCGCGGAAAGGACTGAGTCGAGAAATGCAGCATCACCAGGTACTGACAAGTCAAGGGTAGGGTGAGCAATACAACAGCATATTGAAATTGGCAGAAGTTATCCTTTAATACTTTGTTTATTGACATACTATTGACTTCTGCAACTGCTTGTGTACATGATGCATAGAAGAAGTAAACACAAACATCCCTCAGGGAATGCAGTGAAAGAACATGTATTTATTTATTTATTTCATACTAGAGAACACCATTGACTATAACACACTATTTCATCTAAGTTATAAAATATAAAATCCAAACAGCAATAGTAAAGTCATGCTTAAACGCCAAGCAGATAAGGCTGTAAGTTATTGTGTTAGAAGGGGAGGAAAAGTCAATGGACAGAAGAGTAGCATGGGCTGTGGGGGTCTCAAGATGGTAACATGACCGTTCAATTTTAAGTGTGCAGATTCCTCACTCTAAGAACCTGTTTACACGTTTGAGGATGATTTTTTGGGAAAACGCATTGCTTTTCGCCTCTTGTTTAGCCTACATGTCAGTTTTAGGCAGCATTTCAAAACTTTGTTTTTAAAAATATCCCATGTGGGGGTTGAAACACATCTGTCAAAATGGAGTTTTTTATTTTTATCCACATGTTGTGTTTACGTGTAGACTGGTGACAAAGCACTTGCATTTAAAAAATATCCACATGTGTAATCAGCTCCCTAAAACTTTTATCAGCCTTTGTCCCTGAACCTTGCACCTGACCTGGGACAAAGGCTTAAGATGGGATCTGCACAATCGTCCTTCATTAAAAGTGAAGCAAAGAAGGGAATCTGGTCTAAGATGATTCACAGCTTTGGGTTTAGGGCACTTCAAGAGTGTCCATTACTGTTGTCAGTAACAAATGGTCTGATTATTATATCAATGAGCCTGGGCTATTGTTCTTCATTTAGTTAATGTCAGTGGACATTTTGCCATCCTTTTTAATCTATTGTTTTAATTTTTGTGTGCGTGTTTGTTTGTACAATTCTAAGTGACAACCAACAATTCAAGAGACAGAAACTTGTGTTAAATTCTCAACATTTTATTGAGATTTTCAGACACACCGAGGGAACTATACCTGATAGTTTAGCGTCTCCTCCTCCTGCCTGCTCTCTTCTTTGTGCGCCTGTTGCGCCTCTTGGCGGCCTTGGAAGAAGGAGAACGTCTGCGGCGTGCCATTATTGCTAATGATACTCTGACAGGTGCGGCGAGACCTTTTATACTCGCAGGGCGGTGACGTCATCGCAGCCTGAAGATTTTTGGTCTGGTTTTCAAAAACTGTTGACTTTGGCATTGTGACGTCATTGTCTTGGTCTCGGCGTTTCACTGCGCATCAGCCATAGCCGACACAGGTGACTGTGAAGTGTGAACAATCGAGAAAATTCAAATTATAGATAGTCTACCGGTAGTTTTCGCAAAGAAAATAGGCTTGTAGCCTATATTTCATTGGGAATGATGTATGAAGGTATTAAAAAATGACCACAATTGCAACTTAATCTGTAGTCCCAGACAAGGACAAAGCATGCAGACTCAAACAACGGGAAAACGGGAAAACTCAAACAAAATAGGCCTACATAAAATTTAAAAAAACTATGATAACGACAATAGACATTAACCTTTTTGCACTATTAGGCCTATACCCAATGATATGTGACAGTTAATTGGCCTATTCCTCTCCGGTATTTGAGCTTTACTAGCCTATATCAGACTATCAGGTAGGCTATGTTTTCCCCGTGGCTTGATTTATTTAGGACACAAATTATGTGGAAGAGGCTAGCTCAATTTCCATGTGTAATGCTACTTTCTTGCAGATTGTTTATTTGTGGAAATTAGGCGACAGCTGACGACAGTAGGCCTACAGACGAAACTTCTGATCTTCTGGCTGTAGGCCTACGGGCGCGCGTTCGTGCCACTACCTTTGAATAATGGGCCAGAACCTCATTATAATGACCACTATGCCACGAGCTTCTTAACACTGCCAACACACGGTGAAATTGCTCTGTGACTTGTTTGCTGAACTGTGTCTCCGATTTCAGGTGTGTCTCTGATTTCATGATCATATGTCAAACACATTGTAACGGGTTCAGCTGTCAAGCAAGGTGAGCGTTGTCCCTTGCCAGCTCCCGTATTGTTATGACGTCACAGATTCAGCTAGCTGCTGAGTGGCTTCGCAGCAAGTGGCGTCTAGGTTATTTTTTTATAAAAAGAGCCGAAAGCAGTAGGGCCGCTGGAGCTCTACCGGGGTTGGTTTCGGTGTTGTTGTAGGCCTGTGCTGTGATCCGGTGATGCCCAGCTTACCGTATCCATGTCAATGTGGAGGTGAGCCAGGGATCCTCCCCAGGTGCTCGGGTTGTCGCTACCCCAACTTGTAGCATTCTGTCCTGTTTGAGATGTGCTATCGAGGGTCGGTGGTACAATTGTTCACTGCTGTTTTGCCCTTAGATAATTAGTGTTACCTTTCTGTTATTTGTTTTGTTTAATTTCGCTCCGACCGCTCCCCCCCCCGCTCTCTCTCTACTCCGGGCTTGGCTATTTAATATCACTGTTGTTTGTCAACTACAGTTGATCTGATCTGTTAGTATAACCTTTCTTCAGGGCAGGTTCCCGTGTCCAGTATGCATTAGTATTAGTGGTGAGGTGCACCCACTGTTTGAATCACTTGCTTGACGTGTTAAGTCTTACCGATTGAATCACTTGCTTGCAGCGCAAAGACTTATTGATTGAATCACTTGCTTGGCGTGGTATGCCTATGCGCATGTGCGTGTAAACATAGGCATCTTTAATTCAGACACGGTTTACCTGCCCCGATAGTTTGATGGTGTGCCAAGTTAATTTCATGTAGGCTACAGCCATCTCGGATCCGAACTCCCTATTCTGCTCAACTTGTCCCCTCTTACTTTATGCGGTGCAGGAGTTTTTAATGTCTGTTTATTTTCTTATTTTAAATATGTATTAATAAAGAAATATTTTATTTTGGAACTGGAAATACACGTCTCTGTCTACGTCTATCCGAACCTGTTGTGCCTTATTGGTTGAAATCAAAATATATTCTGGGGTGGCAGTCCCCCAGTGGCGTAGTCGTGCAATTACACATAAAAAGGGGTAATTATTATTTTAAGGATAATTACCAGTAAAAGTCCACTTTGCTACAATAGCATAGCCTACGCCCTACATGTGGGCCTACCACTAAAATGTTGAAGAATATTGTCTGCAGCACATGCAGCAGCAATTGGTTGCTGTGACAGAAATTAACCTAGCCTACGTGACCTGGGTTAAATTACATGTAAATAGTCCGGTTGGAGTGCTACGTGTAGGCTAACTTGTGCTTTATGACAACCAGAATGACGATTACGGCTTCTAGTTTCTGGAGAGAAAAAAACAACAACTTTGAAAGAGAATGAAGTTGAACACCAGCGTTCAAAGTGTAGCCCCCCTCTTCATCACAAAATAGGTAAACGTGCGTTTTGACACCGGGATAGCAGGCAGCCGCTTGAGGGACGCAAGCCAGGGCCTAGCTCACACATTACTACACTAGCGATTTTGTTTCATGTTCTGTTCATTCCTTTGAATGTTCGCTTTGGGCCCCAACTGACCTAGAGTCAGCTTTGAATAGCTTATAGTGTTTCTTTCAATTCAATTCAATTCAATTCAATTCTGATTGTCCAAATCTTAATGCATCATGTAAAAACTGAGGAACGCGCTACAGGAGGCTTCTTTCTCAGGAGGCCAAAATCACATCTGATTTTGGTCGCTGAGAAAGAAAGCCCCAAATGAAAACCCACATCACCCACTATACTTGGCTACAGCTCCACTTTTGTCGATTCAGGACGAAGGTCAGCGCCAGGTAGACCTGAGAAGGACCGAGGCCAGGTAGAGAAATGGAAATGAATGAAGAAGGAGGCTCACCTCTGTCAAAAATGGCATAATAATGTGGAAATGTCCATCAACACATTATACAAGGAGGACAGTAGTTGAAGTGTGCTGCTAAATATCTACATAATTATTATTATTTGATCTGTAAATGCATTTTATCGACTCATATGATTTAAGTTAGCCTGGCATTTCAAATCTGGTCTTTGATTAATGTGTTACTTCATATTCACACAGTTTTAGTAATTTTTTTGACAGAGGTGGGAGTGTTTTCCATTGATTTGCATTGACTGACGGAGACTACACTACCTACACAAGATGGGAGGGTGCATGTGCCGTTTCCCAGTGCTGTCGTGATTTTGCCGTGGCAACTCTAGTGTTAGCCCATGTTCTACCCATAGATATCATATTTTATTTTATTTTATTTTATTTTATTATATTATATTATATTATATTATATTATATTATACATTCTATGGTTCTACCTCTATGTACGCACCCTTTACTGGATTAAAGTGATTCCCATGTGTTGTCCCATCGATCATTGTGACGCCTACCCCAAAAAATGTCACAATGCCAAAGTCAACAGTTTTGTTGAAACCATGACCAAAACTGGATAGGGTGTGATGACGTCACTGTCCTGTGAGTATAAAAGCCCCCGACGCGCCTGTCAGAGTATCATTAGCAATAATGGCACGCCGCAGACGTTCTCCTTCCTCCAAGGCTGTTAAGAGGCGCCGCCCCAGGCGTATGCGCAAGAGGAGGGCCGGCAGGAGGAGACGCTAAACTATCATGTAAGTTTCCCCAGGTGTGTGTGTTGCCTTAAAATCTCAATAAAATGTTGAGAATTTAACTGAAGCTTCTGTCTCTTGAGTTGTGATTTTGTTGCTCACCTACAAACACAAAGCATGCAATAGGCGTCCATGTAAAACTTTATGGTGAATTCAAGTAAATTGGGTCAGTTTGGGCCATTCACTTATATGCTAAAAAGTGACCCAATTCACCTGAATTCATACATTCCTACTTATATGTGTGGCCTGCGTTATCTCTTTACCGTAATATTTTTTTAAGATTTTTAATATTTTTAAGATGTTTAGTGACTACGCCACTCTCATTTGTTAGGGTGAGAGAACCCAACCATCAAACACTTGATTTGACTTTCCCCGCAACAGGTTAGTGAATAACAAGAGATACAACTGTCATACAATTCAGAGTTCTTTTTATTTTCTTTCTTTTCGTAATGAGTCTCTGCATCTGGAAATATGCCTCACGGGCTCAGTCAATTATAACAAATAGAATATGAAGCTTTTACAGTATCCTTAGGCACGTCATCTCAATATAGGCTACAAAATTGTGCAAATGTGCTAGTTGCACGAGAGGTAGACCAAATAACAAAAATCACGGCAAACAAGTTAGTAAATCAAATTGTAAAAAAGAAAAACTGCCAAAAGGGCAAGATTTGTAATGGCCACCACACACACACACAAGCCTGTTAGACACACGTCTTTGGTCTCCCCCTACAGCAAGTATAGGTTCCAAAAGGAGTCTGAGATTTAACCCTATACTGCACACATTATTATCCCATTATGGAAAAAAATCTTACTGTGGTTTTTGTCACATAAAATGAACTTCTTAAGACATTTTTGCAATTTTTTTCAAAAAAAAGTTTTTTGGGGGGGTACTTTTAGGTTTGTTGCCATATGGCAACATTGTGCAGTTACGGAAAGGATCCAGTGTACATTTTCCCACCAAGACCAAACAAGGGTCATACAACATTATGGATTATTTTATAGAAATATAATTGTTTTTATCTCAGAAAAACATTGAAAGTTTACCCACAAGTTCAAGGGAGTTATTTAACACATTTTTGCCACTGAGAGAACAAGTGAATACTGTTTATTATATCCCCGAAAAACAGTATTTCAGTGGTATTACTTTGACCAACCACCAATGAATATATTAGGTATTAACATAATATCTGTGCATAGATTTGCACAAAAATGTGTATGGTAACTGTCTATAATATGTACATGAACTGATTTAATTTTGGGAGCCAACACTTTCAAGATGGCCGACATTCAAGATGGCCGATTTGCGGGCCAGGCATCTTTCAACATAACCGACAGTTTATTTGTCATAACTTTTGAAAGGATGCTTGGATTTACACTAAACCTTGTGTGATAACACTCTATAATGAGTAAATAAGTCATGTAAAATTGTGAGGCCAGTGTTTTCAAGATATCTGAATTTCAAGATGGCTGACTTTGAAGTTGGCAATCTTTCGAGACGGCCTACCTTTTGTTTACGCCACAACTTTTCAATGGGTGCTTGTATTTGCAGTACATTTTGTGTGTTAATAATATAATTGGTTTATGAGCTATTTGAAATTTCGAGATTATGCTTTTGAAATGGCTGACTTTCAAAATGGTTGACTTTGTACAATAGTTTTTGATCGGGTTGACAGATTTGCACAAACGTTGTGTGCTAATTAGCCTAATTATAACAGACACATGAAGTCAAAACATTTTGCAGGCTTGAAATGGTCAAGATGACAGTTGTTTTATGCTCTAATCTGGGGTTTGGGGATTTTTGTGGTATACCTCTGGCAGTCGGGGGAGGCTGCATAGGCCTTGTTCGCTCTTCTGCATGTACTCAGTGAAAGCTCATAAAACAGTTATGTACCCCTATTATAACGTTTTTAATGTTCTTTACAGACAGCCATTTACACTAATTATAAATATTATCAGTTATCAATCATTCAATCAATAATTAAATCAATTAATCAATCAATTAGAATTGGGTATTTGTATCAATACACTTTCCCTATTGACCGCCTTGTTCCATTACCGCACAATGTTGCCGTATGGCAACATACCTATTTTTCAACATCAAAAGGAAATCATTTTAGTTGAAAACAAAACAAAATGGTGAAAACAGATCATGACTAACTATAGATCATCCCAATATTTTTTTACATTTTGTAAATATTGCAAAAAGTGTGAAAAATCTTGGCCAATGCCAGAGTAATCTGTCAAGGACACACGCTCAAGTACAGTGAGGGAAAGAGCGAGCCTGGGGCAGTGTGTGGTGTCAGGTGATTTCAAGAAACCACATAATTGGATAAAACAAGGCCACAGTTTCAATATGAAAACCAATCAGTGTCTATTATTTATATTTAAATACCAGGAAATGCCAAAAGAATGGTATGTTGCCATATGGCAACACCGTGCAGTATAGGGTTAAGATACGTCTCCCAGTAATACTTAAGTGTTCATACCCTAATCATATACACAAGCTCCGTCTTGGCGGTTACTAAGTAGAAACTTACACGAGCCCCTTCGTCTCGGATGTTAGAGTGAAACTTACACAAGCCCCTTCGTCTTGGACGTCAAAATGAAAAGGTTGCACAGGATGAATCACTCACACAATAGGACAAAACAAAACAAAAAGGTTGGGAAAAGAACAGTGATGCCCCCCTTCTCTAGTGACACTGCATCAGTGTAGTCGAAGGCACCAACTCCTCCTATGTACATTTAACGAGAAAGTTACCATTAGGCACGGCATTTATAACTCGATTAAACAGGAGTTGTGTATTGTGGAGGTGTGGGCGCTCCCACAGGTGCAACCACGACACCACAGCGCGATATCAAAGGCACCACGCCGCCAGTCCCGCCATCGCACCTGCGGAGCACCCCCACTCCCACCCCACACAACTCCCTACACAAGTCAAGTGCTAAGCGTCGAAACTCTTACAGAAAATGCCGGCATTACCTCTGGTTCTCTCGAAGCGGCATGCAAGCAGTCAACCACACAGGACACAAAGTGGAAGAACATCACCAGCGACACTGTGATAGAGTAACACTACATCAGTCACAACAGAGACTACGTTCGCACACACGAGAGAAGCGTACAGAACGCATCTTTTACCTTGAGTTTGCCCAGCTCAGCACACCATCCCAGAACAGCAGCCGACCCCACGCCAGCCGCCGATGGACAGGGCTACAATTAAGTTAAATGGTGTCAGTAACCAACAACTAAGTACATTACAATGCACCAAAAAGAGCAATAAACCAACCGAGAAGGACGCCTACCTTTCCTGTACGGTGGCTCAACCACAAACAGAGGGACAGAGAGAGCGGTGTGCCCACGCTACACTCGACAGCATCAAAAACACGGCGTCTTTGCTAACTAGCTACCACCGCAATGATTTATGCTACACACCTGAAGGAAAGGGGAGTGTCGTTACCCCGTCAGAATAAAAGTTCGGGATAACCACCGGTTACATACACCCCCACTTTAAAAGGTCACCGTCCCGGTGACACTCCGCACTCGCACACATCCCCGCACACACCCAACAAGCGCGCACGCACACACACCCAACAAGCGCGCACGCACACACACACACACACACACACAAGCACGCGCATCGCACGCGCATCCAACGAGCGCAACCACACGCACACTAGAGGCCCCCCAGCACATTAACCATCAACAAAGTACACATGCACATAATCATACACAGACACTGCATTATGATCCAGGATGGAGTCACGCCAGGCTGGATGGACATGGACGTTCTTCTGGGACGGTTACTCTCCAGTCCACTACATGACAGTCTGCGGTTGGAGGCCTGCCCATTGCCCCCTGAGTGGGCTGTCGGCGAAGGCTGCCGCTGCGCACCCACAGAGGCCCGCTGCCCATTGCCCCCTGAGTGGGCTGTCGGTGAGGGCTGCCACTGCGCACCCACAGAGTCCCGTTGCCCATCACGGTCTCTCACTGGGTGCCCCAGATGCTGGCTCCCCCACGTGAAGCCAGCCTCATGCGACATGGACGTTCTTCTTGGACGGTTACTCTCCGGTCCACTAAATGACAGTCTGCGCCTGCGGTTGGAGGCCTGCCCATTGCCCCCTGAGTGGGCTGTCGGCGAGCGCTGCGCACCCACAGAGGCCCGTTGCCCATCACGGTCTCTCACCGGGTGCCCCCGATGCTGGCTCTCCCACGTGAAGCCAGCCTCCTGCGACTCCGGTTGAGGTTGAGGTTGCTGGGAAATGCCCAGCCACCTTGACAGCACATCCAGCTGCCCTTGCCGATGCGCTACCATCTGCTTCAACTCAGACAGTCCTTCCATGCTTCTCTCGCAGCTTGGCCGTCGGCTATGCCAGCACCCCTACCGGTGATCATCGGTGGGGCCCTCCGCTGGCTGGGGGTAATCACTGTTCCTTTCCCAACAAAACAAAACAAAACCAAATGCATACAAAACCCACCACTAACAATTGTAGACAGCTGTATCCACTTAGTTATCCTTTGCCGACTACTGCCAAATGTGGCCTGCGTTATCTCTTTACCGTAATATTTTTTTTAATATTTTTAATATTTTTAAGATGTTTAGTGACTACGCCACTCTCATTTGTTAGGGTGAGAGAACCCAACCATCAAACACTTGATTTGACTTTCCCCGCAACAGGTTAGTGAATAACAAGAGATACAACTGTCATACAATTCAGAGTTCTTTTTATTTTCTTTCTTTTCGTAATGAGTCTCTGCATCTGGAAATATGCCTCACGGGCTCAGTCAATTATAACAAATAGAATATGAAGCTTTTACAGTATCCTTAGGCACGTCATCTCAATATAGGCTACAAAATTGTGCAAATGTGCTAGTTGCACGAGAGGTAGACCAAATAACAAAAATCACGGCAAACAAGTTAGTAAATCAAATTGTAAAAAAGAAAAACTGCCAAAAGGGCAAGATTTGTAATGGCCACCACACACACACACAAGCCTGTTAGACACACGTCTTTGGTCTCCCCCTACAGCAAGTATAGGTTCCAAAAGGAGTCTGAGATTTAAGATACGTCTCCCAGTAATACTTAAGTGTTCATACCCTAATCATATACACAAGCTCCGTCTTGGCGGTTACTAAGTAGAAACTTACACGAGCCCCTTCGTCTCGGATGTTAGAGTGAAACTTACACAAGCCCCTTCGTCTTGGACGTCAAAATGAAAAGGTTGCACAGGATGAATCACTCACACAATAGGACAAAACAAAACAAAAAGGTTGGGAAAAGAACAGTGATGCCCCCCTTCTCTAGTGACACTGCATCAGTGTAGTCGAAGGCACCAACTCCTCCTATGTACATTTAACGAGAAAGTTACCATTAGGCACGGCATTTATAACTCGATTCAACAGGAGTTGTGTATTGTGGAAATGTGGGCGCTCCCACAGGTGCAACCACGACACCACAGCGCGATATCAAAGGCACCACGCCGCCAGTCCCGCCATCGCACCTGCGGAGCACCCCCACTCCCACCCCACACAACTCCCTACACAAGTCAAGTGCTAAGCGTCGAAACTCTTACAGAAAATGCCGGCATTACCTCTGGTTCTCTCGAAGCGGCATGCAAGCAGTCAACCACACAGGACACAAAGTGGAAGTACATCACCAGCGACACTGTGATAGAGTAACACTACATCAGTCACAACAGAGACTACGTTCGCACACACGAGAGAAGCGTACAGAACGCATCTTTTACCTTGAGTTTGCCCAGCTCAGCACACCATCCCAGAACAGCAGCCGACCCCACGCCAGCCGCCGATGGACAGGGCTACAATTAAGTTAAATGGTGTCAGTAACCAACAACTAAGTACATTACAATGCACCAAAAAGAGCAATAAACCAACCGAGAAGGACGCCTACCTTTCCTGTACGGTGGCTCAACCACAAACAGAGGGACAGAGAGAGCGGTGTGCCCACGCTACACTCGACAGCATCAAAAACACGGCGTCTTTGCTAACTAGCTACCACCGCAATGATTTATGCTACACACCTGAAGGAAAGGGGAGTGTCGTTACCCCGTCAGAATAAAAGTTCGGGATAACCACCGGTTACACTTGTAAAAGTATATATTATTGAAGAACTGAAATCAATAGGTTAGCCTACAGCCCATGAACGTGCCTAAGTAGCAGTAAAACTGCTGGTCGCGTTTGTTTGATGTCTCTTTGTCTGTCTGTATGCTTGTCTGTCTGTCTGTCTGTCTGATAACTCAAAAAGTTATGAACGGATTTAGATGTAAATTTGTGGCGTTTTTGGAGATGACAAGAAGCAAGTGATCAGGATGCAGGATTTGTTTCAAGATTCTTCTCCATTGTGAGATAGGGCGAATTTTGACAATTCAGTGTCTAACTCCACAAAAAGAAGGCAGAAAGACTTGGGGGCAAGGGTGTACATAGTCACATAGTAGTAGGTTACATAGTCAAATGTTCTGTCAAACATTTGATACAAAGTACATGGTCAATGTTCTATCAAACCGCTTCCTTGGCGGAGGTCTGTTCATTCATCTGATGCTTCGCTGTGGGAACCAGCTGAGCGGACCCAGAGTCGCCTTTGAATAGCTTACCCAGGCCTAGCCTATATCATGCAGCATGTTAAAACACGAGGAGCGCGCTACAGACTACCTATTTCTCTGCGGCCAAATTCACAAATGCCAACCACATTGTCTGTGATGCACTTGGCTACCAAATGAAAGCCGACATCATCCACTAGATATCCACTTCTGTCGAATCAGTACCACGGCCAGCGCCATGCCAAACACGCGCACACGCATTTAAGCACTTTCCCAACACTGCATACGGGCCCTGCCCTTTTGTCTCGGATGAAAAAGTGTCCCCAAGAGTCGCGATTGTGCATTCTGCTGTCGGGAGAGTGGGGTTGGCTGTCACTGGTTGTCACAGTCGTCATATCTGACACTCAAACATGAACAATTTGAGAAGTCTAAAGTTTTTCCTCACACTTCATTATGGGGCTGACATCAAAATCAGAACGGCCAATTGAAAGTGTAAAGACTAAAAGGTCCTACTACAATAGTTTTTTCTATTTTTCTAAGCTATGGTAATCCGTGTGGGAGCTAGAGCCTCCAAAATACTTTCTATAAGACTTTCCATAACATAGACAGGCTGTCACACTATTAAGTGATTACTTTTTTCATTGATAAAGTTAAGGTTACTTTCCTGTGACTTTTGCTTCAATTCTATTGTGTAAAAAAAGAACACTAACATCAGTTTTTCGTTGTAGGCACACGCGTTAATAACTATAGCTTTAGGTTAATCATGGTCATCATGTTTCTTATCCAATGTCACAGTATGGAGGTCAGTATTCTTATCATTATCATTCTATCATTATCCTACACATTTATAATAGGTGCCTCACCTTCCCACATATACTCAGTAAATAGTGAGGTATCAAAATTCAGTCCTGGCTCAAGCAGTTAGGGCATTGGCCGACGCTGGAGACCCGTGTTCGATTCACGGAAGAGGATATTCCCTGATCCTCCCTTTGATTGTACTCTACTACTCTCTGGATCCTCCCCCCCTCTCTCTCACTCGCATACAGTCACCATCTCACACTGTCCTATCAAATAAAAGCCCCTAAAATATATAATTACAATTTCTAAATTCCTATTTGCTCATCAGCTACTACTTACTCATCAGCTTCGTGATTGAATTGGGGCGCAAAGATTTGTATGTGATTTGTCATTCCGACATTGTTTCTCTCAATCCACAGAGGGGCGCTATGCTCAATATTCTTTGTAGAACGCATTTGGGAAAACTGAAAGCAAAATTCAACCACAGTGGATAAGTTTTACACCCCATTTTATTTATTTAGAAAGATCAATAACCACCTGCATTACAGGCGGAGTCTCTCATAGGGGTTGAGGGTTGGGGTCGGGAAAGGGGATCATGATGGGGTGAGGGGGGGTAGGGGTGAGGGAACAGGGAAGTTACTTAACAACACCTCTTCCTGCCCATCCTTGCCTTCCTCTGTCTTCGCCTCCTACGGACAGGGCGAGAAGCTGCTCTACGTGCTCTGCGCGCCATTTTTCAGACTGATGCTTTTGAGTCCGCCCCCCTGATTTATAATGTCAGTGCGGTGACGTCACAAGACAGGCGCAAGACGTCATCCTGCTTGTAAATTTCCACTGGAATATTCACAAGGTCGGCAAAAGTAACGGGCAAGTTACGAGCACAGCACGACATTTCCCGTACCTTTACCCACACTGGATTGATTACCTATCCACAATTGCGCACGGAAGAGCGCACAGCGGGCCACTGTTGATTAGGCGTAAAAAAAATACCTATGGGTCGGTGTCACTACAACGTTCTCAAAACATTCCAAAACACCCACTTCTGTGTCCACTCTCTGTCCAGAAATGGACAGCGACTCCCTCCACGCGTCGCCCTCGTGATGTAAGAAATTAATCAGATATATCCATTCTCACCTCTCAGTCAACCCATTCTCATCGCCTCTGTATTAAAAAGCGCACACTATTTTGATGACGTGTTTTCACCAAAACGCAGAAAAAAGAAAATATTAAAAACAGGATTCCGTGAATCGTGGTTGGCATATGGCTCGGAGATGTTAAGCATAGGTCAATAATGCCCTTTTCTCATATCATCCAGTTTAATTGACGAGACTATCTCCAATGCTCGTATCATTTCTGTAACTGTTATCAACGATGAGCGACAAATAAAGCAGAGAATATCTGCTCTGAGAATATCATTAGGCCTACTCGTCCACTCTCAGTGGTTCGAGAGATATTGTGCTCTGGTCGAACAATATGCCTGAAACCTGCTAAGAAAATAACACGTGCAGTTACTTGACGCGGTGTGCTTCCCTGCTGTGCGTATTTGCCTGTGCGTAAAATGTGTAGTTGTTCCAGGAAGTGGTGATAAGTGGCGACCTGGCTCTGGCATATCTTGAAAACGACATGCCCCATCTCAACTGGGTTATCCTGATATAATTTCATTCAAAATAATTGTGTTGGAGTTCAGATTGCAGTTTGATGAAACAACGGGGCGTCGTCGTGCAAGCGTCTTTGTGTCAAGGGTGCAGACATTCCCTAGGCAAATCTTGAAAAAGAAGAAAGAAAAATCAGCACACCGGGTGCGATAGACGGCCAGAGAAATGCGTCTGCTACGTCTGGGATTACGTGGTGGCCACTACAGACAGCCAGAGCAAGAGTGGCCCAAAACGTTGAGATGCCAACAAAACTTTCCGTTACACTATGACGTCACCCCGATGACGTCACCCATGTGCTGTCGCTCCCTATAAATAGGCCGCGTTCGTTGATCAGTGCATCAGACCCATGATGGGTCCGGTAAGGTAAGGTAAGGTAAGGTCTTCCAACTTCCTTGGATATCCGAGACGGATGGATAACGAATTCGCCCAGCGTGAGGAAATGGGCGATTTATCTCAACAGGATGGCCGATGACCGATGGTGGGAATTCATGTGTGAATTACTCCGCCGTTTGAGGTGAAATTATGGACGGCACTGTCCTACAATGGGCAGTGGTACACCTCTCAGCAGTGGCGGCGCTGTCCTACAATGGGCAGTGGTACACCTCTCAGTGGCGGCTCTGTCCTACAGTGGGCTGTGGTACGTCTCTCAGTGGCGGCGCTGTCCTACAGTGGGCAGTAGTACACCTCTCAGTGGCGGCGCTGTCCGACAATGGGCAGTGGTACGTCTCTCAGCAGTGGTGGCGCTGTGAGGACTTTGCCTCCCCCTGGTGGACATCTCATCTCCTGCACCAAAGACCTGCTTGGCGAGCGCAGAAGTGCATCTTACAGTAGGCCTACAGCCTATGTGAATGCAGATCTTCTGATGAAGCTCCAAAGTGTTCAACTTTGCAGATTTGAAAAACACAATGTTGTACTTGTCTTGTTCTTGGTTTATGCAGCACTCTTTCCTACCACCAGGTTGGCATGTCTCCATCTGCCGTGGGGTTAGCTGTCCTACAGAGGAAAATGGACAACTCTCAGAGCTCCAACTCACAGAGCTCCAAACAAAGTAAGTAGATTGCTAACCTCAATCAACAATCATTTTATTTAATTTTATATTTTGATGTGTAGTATGTCATTAAATCACAATAACCCATTTACAAACAACAATGTCTAACGGCCTTTTTGCTTTGTGTTGCAGAATTGCGGTTCCTTTTACACTCGGATGCCAGAGGAAGGCTGGACCAATCTGAAGAGACCTGCGCAGATCCACTGATGCAAGACCCCGGACTGATGACTGGGACCAGCGCCGAAGGATCCCTCATTCCTGTTGGATTATTCTGTTTAAATAAACAGCCTAAATCATAGTTCACACTCGTCTCTCAGGGTCTTTTTTTGCCTGAACCCAATGTTTCATGCACTACAAGAAGCAAAATGAACCAAATCCAATGTTGCAACGTATTCACTGAAGGTGATACACTTACTTACCAAAGAGTGAAATTCAAACAATTTTGAAGTGGGATCAAATCAAATGTTATAAACTGTGTTAATTTTTTTCTTTTATTTTTTAATAAACCCAACCACCACATATGGAGGACTTAATTTGTGTTTTTCTTTCTTTCTTTTTTCTTCTTTCTCTTTAAATTCCTTTCATTTTTTTAATAAAACAATACAATAAACCAAAAAAAAACTGGGGTTAACAACAAAAAGGACAATAATAAAAAAAGAAAAAATAAGAAGGAAACAAAATATTCAAATCTGAGATCCCCCTGTCAGACCGTATATTAAGTAGCCACCCACGACCCTCATATACAAACTTCATAAAGTTACAGTTTGCATGTTATCCTAATGCAATGAGAAGTATTACATTAAATGAGAGATACTAAGAACGAAAATGAAAAAACAAGAACAACAAAAAGACCCTAAGGCCACCCCTCGCCATATTTTAATTCTAACCATTTGCATAGCTCATCATTCCTGTCTCATTAGCAGTTACACATTCTATTGATATAATTTTTAAAAGCTCTTATTTTCAATTTCTCTATATCCATCATTCTATATATGAACACTTTGTCCAACATAAGAATAATATAATCGCTTGCCAAGTTGCCTAGGAGTATAGGAGATCTAAATGCAAGTTTACATTATACTTTAGCAACCAGTTTTCTACTTCAAGCCAGAATATAGCAGTTGGAGAGCATTACCAAAGTAAGTGTCCTGTTGTATCTTCTTCTTCTAAACAAAATCGACAGAATGGTTTTCTTTTTAACTGTGTTAATTTCAAACGGTTAGGAGCTATATTAACAGTGGTAGTTTTACTGTGTACTGAGGGCCATTGGTGGGAGAAGAAAAACAAATGGCAGGGTCACATGCCACTTCATTTTGGATTTCCCAGAACATAAACACATCTGTTAAGACTCACAGATGTCTTCAGTACATTTAGCAGTGTTGATTCAACATCTCCTCCAGACTCTGTCCAGAGTACGACCAACTTAGTAGAGTGTTGAATTCGATTCTCTCTGTGTTGTATAAATACAAACATTTATCATCTGAGTGTCAAGTCCCCTCCCTGCAGGCCCGTTTCTAGGATTTTGGGGGCCCTAGGCAAAGGGGCTGTCGGGGCCCTAGAACATTTTTTGGATGGGGGGCACCTGACAGGGCAGCCACGGCGCCAGAATTTCTGTTTTGGATGGGCCAGACCATTTTTAGATGCGTCTCACGCATCTCTGTAAGAGGCTTTGTCCGTCCGTTGGTCCGTCCGTGACGCGTTTCTGATCCCCTCCTGTGTCCATAAGGTGGCAGAGTTGAGTAAAAAGGGTTGAGAACCACTGGCATAGACGGACGCATCTGTTGTCCGCCTGTCGGACTTGTTGGATGGCACTTCAGTCAGTGTCACAAAGCCTACCATTACAACAGAATCCATATAAACCTAATGGAACAAACAGCAAATTACCCTAGACCATGTTGTGTAGGATATGCAGGGCGAATGAAGGGCAAGGAATGCATAATGAGCAAGAATAGGCCTACACCTGCATTTTTTAGATGCGTCTCACGCATCTCTGTAAGAGGCTTTGTCCGTCCGTTGGTCCGTCCGTCCGTCCGTGACGCGTTTCTGATCCCCTCTTGTGTCCATAAGGTGGCAGAATTGAGTAAAAAAGGTTGAGAACCAATGGCATAGACGGACGCATCTGTTGTCCGCCTGTCGGACTTGTTTCTGTCTGTCTGATAACTCAAAAAGTTATGAACGGATTTAGATGTAAATTTGTGGCGTATTTGGAAATGACAAAAGAAGCAAGTGATCAGGATGCAGGTTTAAAAAAATTATAATAACTAGATTGCATTCTCACAGAAAATGCTGGAAGCGGGCTTGCCTTTTGGGGCAGAGATGAAACAAAGTACTATTGAGAAAACAAAGCTAAAAGAAATCTTGGAAAAACTCCATCCACCCAGTCAGAAGTTATGGGCCAAACAATTCAGCCATCTTGGATTCAGCCATCTTGAAAGTGTTGTAGCTCTGCGTTTTGGGGATATACTAAATGACATACATGGTATTTTAAGTTGGCTAAGGAACACTGCATATGATATAATTTTGAAAATCAACATGGCTTCGAGCGGGATTCGAACTCACAACCTCCATATCTGTAATCCAGCCCCTTTGCCATTGATATTAAATGACATACAATACATGATATTTGAAGTTGGCTAAGGAATACTGCATATGATATCATTTTGAAAATCAACATGGCTTCGACTGGGGTTCGAACCCCCAACCTCCATATCCCTAATTCACCACATTTGCCATTCATACTAAATGACATATATGGCATTTTAAGTTGGCCAAGGAACACTGCTTATGATATAATTTTGAAAATCAACATGGCTTCGACTAGGATTCGAACCCCCAACCTCCATATCTGTAATTCAGCACATTTGCCATGCATACTAAATGACATACATGGCATTTTAAGTTGGCCAAGGAACACTGCATATGATATAATTTTGAAAATCAACATGGCTTCAACTGGGGTTCGAACCCCCAACCTCCATATCCCTAATTCAGCACATTTGCCATTCATACTAAATGACATACATGGCATTTTAAGTTGGCCAAGGAACACTGCATATGATATAATTTTGAAAATCAACATGGCTTCGACTGGGGTTCGAACTCCCAACCTCCATATCTGTAATCCAGCACATTTGTCATTGATAATAAATTACATACATGGTATTTTAACTTGGCTAAGGAACACTGCATATGATATAATTTTGAAAATCAACATGGCATGGGTGGAGTTCAAACCCTCAACCTCCATATCTCTAATCCATCAGCATGCATTCCCATTAAGCCAAGCAGCTACCTGTTATGCACAGTCCAGCAAGACTATATCACATTGCATTGAAGAGCTGAACAATAGACTTCTAGAATGGTTGCTCGCACCTGCTCATTAAGAATAGAATCTTGAGAAAGTGACAGTTAGTATTGAGCTGTAAACAGGGGAGAGAATGAGAATGAGTTTTTTGTCTTTACAACATCGTTGTAAAAAAACTAAAAGGAGTTGGCACGTGTCCTTTTCACAGATCGGAGTCATGCTTGTGATCTCTCTAACAGTCTTTGAATGAAGTTTATAGGTTAAATGGTTCAGGCACAAATGGACCTCTGTGTGGGACATGCGCTGATCTCTTGAAAAATGCACTTATGGATTCTCCATAGACCCAGGCCTGTTTTTTTTAACAAACCTGCCATTTAAAAAGTATTGGGAGTTGGGAGATGAAACTTTCACAATTTGGAGACATCCCATAGAGCTCGCTAACAACGCATGAACTAAACTTCTAGGTGAAAGTGTTGATGTTTTATGACCGAAAAAGCCTCCTACACTCTAATCTCTAGAGTGGCGGAACCTTGGTTCATGAAGGTTCCACCATTGTTTTCAATGGGGACCCAAGCTTTCACAAAATCGCCAAAAACGGGAAAACGACAAGAGACACGGAAAAGCCTATTAGTATAGGCCTACGCGACCTCCAAGCCGAGCCGGTCGTTTTAGTGTTTGAACGGTGGCTCTATCTCGAAAAGCCTAGGAGGAGATCCATTTTCTATTTTTACTGCTGCCCTGCACAAGAGAACCAATAATAAAAGAAACAGGACTTAGAGATTACTAATAATCGGGCCTTGCTCTGCAAGGGCCATGCTCTGCATGGTCCTTGCTCCGCAAGCCCGCTTAAATTAAAGATTCTTCTCCATTGTGAGAGCGCGAATTTTGGCATTTCAGTGTCTAACTCTACAAAAAGAAGGCAGAAAGACTTGGGGGAAAGGGGTGTACATAGTCTCACATAGTAGTAGGCTACATAGTAAAATGTTCTGTCAAACATTCATACAATTTGATACAAAGTACATGGTCAAATGTTCAATCAAACCGCTTCCTTGGCGGAGGTCTGTTCATTCATCTGACGCTTCGCTTTGGGAACCAACTGAGCGGACCCATAGTCGCCTTTGAATAGCTTACCCAGGCCTAGTCTGTATTTATCATGCAGCATGTTAAAACACGGGGAGCGCGCTACAGACTGCCCTATAGGCTATTTCTGTGCGGCCAATTTCACAATTGCCAACCACATTGTCTGTGACTGGGATGCACTTGGCTACCAGATGAAAGCCGACATCATCCACATCCAATTCTGTCGATTCAGGACCACGGCCAGCGCCATGCCAAACACGCGCACACGAATTTACGCCCTTTCCCAACACTGCATAGGCCTATGGGCCCTGCCCCTTTTGTCTCGGATGAAAACGTGTCCCCACGAGTCGCGATTGTGCATTTTGCTGTCGGGAGAGTGGGGCTGGCTGTCACTGGTTGTCACAGTCGTCACATCTGACACCCAAACATGAACAATTTGAAAAGTCTAATGTTTTTCCTCACACTGTATTATGGGGCTGACATCAAAATCAGAACGGTCGATTGAAAGTGTAAAGAGTAAAAGGCCCTAATACAATTTTAGTAAGGTAGGGTAATCCGTGTGGGAGCTAGAGCCTCCAAAAGACTTCCCAAAATACTTTCCAAAACATAGACAGGCTGTCACACTATTAAGTGATTACATTTTTCATTGATAAAGTCGTGACTTTAGTTTCAATTCTATTGTGTAAAAAAACCCCACTAGCATCAGTTTTTCGTTGTAGGCACAGGCGTTAAACTATAGCTTTAGGTTAATCATGGTCATCATGTTTCTTATCCAATGTCACAGTGTGGGGGTCAGTGTTCTTGTCAATATCAGTCTATCATTATCTTACACATTTATAATATGTCAGGTGCCTCACCTTCTCACATATACTCAGTAAATAGTGAGGTGTCAAAATTCAGTCCTGGCTCAAGCAGTTAGGGCATTGGCCGTTAAACGCTGGAGACCCGTGTTCGATTCTAGCCTGGCGAGAAGCCAGACTTTAATACTTCTTTCCATTGATTGTGCTCTACTACTCTCTGGATCCTCCCCACCTCTCTCTCACTCGCATCCAGTCACCACCTCACACTGTCCTATCAAATAAAAGCCCCTAAAATATATTATTACAATTTCTAAATTCCTATTTGCTCATCAGCTACTTACTCATCAGCTTCGTGATTGAATTAAGGCGCAAAGATTTGTATGTGATTTGTCATTCCGACATTGTTTCTCTCAATCCACAGAGGGGCGCTATGCTCAATATTCTTTGTAGAACGCTTTTGGGAAAACTGAAAGCAAAATTCAACCACAGTGGTGGATAAGTTTTACACCCCATTTTATTTATTTAGAAAGATCAATAACCACCTGCATTACAGGCGGAGTCTCTCATAGGGGTTGAGGGTTGGGGAAAGGGGATCATGATGGGGTGAGGGGGGATAGGGGTGAGGGAACAGGGAAGTTACTTAACAACACCTCTTCCTGCCCATCCTTGCCTTCCTCTGTCTTCGCCTCCTGCGGACAGGGCGAGAAGCTGCTCTACGTGCTCTGCGCGCCATTTTTCAGACTGATGATTTTGAGTCCGCCACCCTGATTTATAATGTCAGTGCGGTGAGGTCACAAGACAGGCGCAAGACGTCATCCTGCTTTTAAATTTCCACTGGAATATTCACAAGGTCGGCAAAAGTAACGGTTACGAGCACAGCACGACATTTCCCGTACCTTTACCCACACTGGATTGATTATCTATCCACAATTGCGCACGGAAGAGCGCACAGCGGGCCACTGTTGATTAGGCGTAAAAAAATACCTATGGGTCGGTGTCACTACAACGTTCTCAAAACATTCCAAAACACCCACTTCTGTGTCCACTCTCTGCCCAGAAATGGACAGCGACTCCCTCCACGCGTCGCCCTCGTCATGTAAGAAATTAATCAGATATATCCATTCTCACCTCTCAGTCAACCCATTCTCATCCCCTCTGTATTAAAAAGCGCACACTATTTTGATGACGTGTTTGCACCAAAACGCAGAAAAAAGAAAATATTAAAAACAGGATTCCGTGAATCGTGGTTAGCATATGGCTCGGAGATGTTAAGCATAGGTCAATAATGCCCTTTTCTCATATCATCCAGTTTAATTGACGAGACTATCTCCAATGCTCGTATCATTTCTGTAACTGTTATCAACGATGAGCGACAGATAAAGCAGAGAATATCTGCTCTGAGAATATCATTAGGCCTACTCGTCCACTCTCAGTGGTTCGAGAGATATTGTGCTCTGGTCGACCAATATGCCTGAAACCTGCTAAGAAAATAACACGTGCAGTTACTTGACGCGGTGTGCTTCCCTGCTGTGCGTATTTGCCTGTGCGTAAAATGTGTAGTTGTTCCAGGAAGTGGTGATAAGTGGCGACCTGGCTCTGGCATATCTTGAAAACGACATGCCCCATCTCAACTGGGTTATCCTGATATAATTTCATTCAAAATAATTGTGTTGGAGTTCAGATTGCAGTCTGATGAAAAAACGGGGCGTCGTCGTGCAAGCGTCTTTGTGTCAAGGGTGCAGACATTCCCTAGGCAAATCTTGAAAAAGAGGAAAGAAAAATCAGCACAACGGGTGCGATAGACGGTCAGAGAAATGCGTCTGCTACGTCTGGGATTACGTGGTGGCCACTACAGACAGCCATAGTAAGAGTGGCCCAAAACTTTGAGATGCCAGCAAAACTTTCCGTTACACTATGACGTCACCTCGATGACGTCCCTCCTGTGCTGTCGCTATAAATAGGCCGCGTTCGTGGATCAGTGCATCAGACCCATGATGGGTCCGGTAAGGTACGGTAAAGTAAGGTAAGGTAAGGTAAGGTACGGTAAGGTACGGTACGGTACGGTACGGTAAGGTAAGGGCTTCCAACTTCCTTGGATATCCGAGACGGATGGATAACGAATTCGCCCAGCGTGAGGAAATGGGCGACTTATCACAACAGGACGGCCAATGGCCGACGGTGGGAATTCATGTGTGAATTACTCCACCGTTTGAGGTGAAATTATGGACGGCACTGTCCTACAATGGGCAGTGGTAAACCTCTCAGTGGCGGCGCTGTCCTACAGTGGGCAGTGGTACACCTCTCAGCAGTGCAGTGGCGGCGCTGTCCTACAATGGGCAGTGGTACACCTCTCAGTGGCGGCGCTGTCCTACAATGGGCAGTGGTACACCTCTCAGTGGCGGCGCTGTCTTACAATGGGCAGTGGTAAACCTCTCAGTGGCGGCGCTGTCCTACAATGGGCAGTGGTACACCTCTCAGTGGCGGCGCTGTCCTACAATGGGCAGTGGTACACCTCTCAGTGGCGGCGCTGTCCTACAATGGGCAGTGGTACGTCTCTCAGCAGTACAGTGGCGGCGCTGTCCTACAGTGGGCAGTGGTACACCTCTCAGTGGCGGCGCTGTCCTACAATGGGCAGTGGTACGTCTCTCAGTGGTGAGGACTGTGCCTCCCCCTGGTGGACATCTCATCTCCTGCACCAAAGACCTACTTGGCGAGCGCAGAAGTGCATCTTACAGTAGGCCTACAGCCTATGTGAATGCAGATCTTCTGATGAAGCTCCAATGTGTTCAACTTCGCAGATTTGAATTAAAACAATGTTGTACTTGTCTTGTTCTTGGTTCATGCAGCACTCTTTCCCACCACCAGGTTGGCATGTCTCCATCTGCCGTGGGGCTAGCTGTCCTACAAAGGAAAATGGACAACTCGCATCCAACTCGCAGAGTTCCAAACAAAGTAAGTAGATTGCTGACCTCAATCAACAATCATTTTATTTAATTTCATATTTTGATGTGTAGTATGTCATTAAATCACAATAACCCATTTTAAAACAACACTGTCTATTTTGCTTTGTGTTGCAGATTTGCGGTTCCTGATACACGCGGATGCCAGAGGAAGGCTGGATGAATCTCAAGAGATCTGCGCAGATCCACTGATGCAAGACCCCGGACTGATGACTGGGACCAGCGCCGAAGAATCCCTCATTCCTGTTGGATTATTCTGTTTCAATAAACAGCCTAAATTTTACTCCTTTCTCTGAGGGTTTTCTTTTTGCCTGAACTCAGTGTTTCATGCTGCATGCACTACAAGAAGCAAAATGAACCAAATCCAATGTTGCAATGTATTGACTGAAGGTGATACACCTACTTACCAAAGACTAAAATTGACACTATTTTTGAGTGGGATCAAATGTTATCTGAAACAGCATTCATTTCAACTGGTTAAGAGTTATATTAACTGTACTGATGGCCAATGGGGGAAGAAAAACAAATGGGGTCATATGTGACCTCAGCCTGGATTTCCCGAAACATAAACACATCTGTTAAGGCTCACAGATGTCATCTTCACAGTAAATTTTGCTGTGCTGATTCAACACCTCCTCCAGAGTAGGATCAACTTAGTAGAGTGCTGTATTCGACTCTCTCTGTGTTGTATAAACACGGCGGCAGATAAACATTTATCTGCGTGTCAATTGCCCTCCCTGCAGCAGAGCATGTTGTCACCAGGCTAGGCAGGCAGCCGCTTGGGGCCCCTAAGCCCCTATGGTATAGTAAACAGCTCACAATTTACTACAGTCGTGCCAATTTTGTTTCAAATGTTTATTCCTTTTATTTGGATTTCGCTTGGGGGCCCAGGCTAGCTGACCCTCGCGTCGCCTCTGCCTCTCTGCACTGCATACTGGAACACTGAAGGAGAGAGAGAGAGGGAGACAGGAAGTCAGCACTTGGGTTGTTGCGAAAACACATTGACATAAATGGTCACTCACTCAAGAGTCCTGTCCACCAGGCTTAGAAAGGGCCAGTCAGGCAGTGTTACCGGATTGGGCGGTTTCCCGTCCAGTTGGGCTGCTTAGGATGGACGTCTGCGGGTAAAAATGCACTTGGAATCAATAGAAATCAATAGAATTAGGTGGGATTTAGTGCTTCCAGGCTGGTTTTGAGCATTTTTTGGGCTGGAAATAATCAGTCTCATCTGGCAACCGTGCAGTCAGTGAAGCTGGCAGGGGGGAACGACCCTCGTTGCCAGATGAGACAGATGATTTCCAGCCCAAAAAATGCTCAGTACCCGCCTGAACGCACACTACTGCCCAACTTGAAATTCCATGCATTTCTATGGCCACAAATCTGCAGAAAATTCCGCCCAATGCCCTTTATACCCTTTTTTACTCGCCGACGGTCATCCTAAACAGGGAAACTTCTTAATCTGGCAACACTGTGGACAGATTACCCAGTGAGGGGGCACCACAAGACACAAACTTTATTGTTCACAAATGGGGCACCAGTGAGGTGCATATGGGGCCACCCCAATGGCTTAATACCTAGTCCTGCAGGGAGCTGATCAGTTGTGCCAGGCCCGGCCAGGGTTAGGGAATGTGTGGGTGGGGGAGCAGAATCTGGACCCTATTACAACAATATGTGTATTGATATTCGGGGTGCCTTTCAAATGACTTTGTCCCTGGCCGAGGAAAAGCAGCAAGTGACTCTTAGCCCTGAAGAAGGTTGCACCACATGACCGAAACACGTTCTATGGCCAAAAATTGGGCGTTTATTTTATTAATTTTTTTGCTAAATGCCATTTTTCCCCACAGATAGCCACCCTAAGCAGCCCAATTGGACGGGAAACGGCACAATTTGGCAACACTCGGATCTCTTATAGTCAAGACAGTTTCCATAGCCAAGAATTTAGTGCCAAACGAAAGCATAGGTCGTAGACTGCTGTTGCACAATTTGAAGCAGTGACTTTTTGGCCTAGTTAGACATCCTCTTTCACAACCTCAGGTTTTGGTTTGGTTTAGTTTAATTGCAAAGCAGTGTGTGAGTGTATTACCGAAATACAACCAAACACCTGAGTGTCATATTAATCTTTCTATAAATTCAATAGATGGATGAATGAATGAATGAATGAATGAATGAATGAATGAATGGTGTCTCTTTGCTGTTGTTGAGTGTTGCTTTTTATTACTTTAATTTCAAGCATGAGACAATTATAACATACACAATTTAAAAAAAAAATGCACAGTTTTTGCTAAATTTAGGATTATTTACCTGATTAAGGTCTAGGATTGAAAAGTTGTTTATTAAAGAACAGCGAAACAGCAAAATGGTCAGTGTGTGGGAGTTTTTTCAAATTGTTTGATTAATTGACCCATGGGTTAGCCTATCTCCTATGCACCTGCCAGCTGAGGTGTGCAGAAAAAAACACAATTTCAATTTGAACCATGATAAAGGCTTTTAGCGCCTTTTATTGTTCATTACATATTGATTTCCATAGCTTGAAATGTCTGGATAAGTGGAGTGTGCTGATTGAGAATTTGGTGCCAGGCAATCACAAAGGTTGTCAGGGCCATCTGGCATAGCGGACATTTCCCAGTGGGCCCCGCACCAGAGACGGTCTATTAAGATACAATTAAAAGAACCTTTGCCTGTACCCTCGTGGATGGGGCCCAAGGATAAGGGGGCCGACCGGTGAGCCAGTTCTGCACCGCTAAATATGAGGGGTCCTTTTCAGCCAAAAGTGCCCGGGCCCTATATCTCCACCAGCCAGCCCTGTAGGTCGTAGACTGTTTGTTGTACAATTACACTGTAGTAAAGGGTCCACTTTCACAACCCTTTTCCCCATATACAACCTCTCTGTTACCAAACCATACCAAACACATCACTGACATTGACATTAAAGGGACACTGTGTGAGATTTTTAGTTGTTTATTTCCAGAATTCATGCTGCCCATTCACTAATGTTACCTTTTTCACGAATACTTACCACCACCATCAATTTCTAAGTATTCATTATGACTGGAAAAATTGCATTTTTCATACATGAAAAGGGGGATCTTCTCCAGGGCCCACCATTTTGAATTTCCAGATATAGCCATCTTTAGCTGCAAAAATGAAAGTGCTTGGACCATACTAGAAAATATTAGTTTATTACTAAGTAAACTTTCATGCAAAGATCAAATTTGGCAATAGGCAGCCCAGTTTCAATGAGCAGCATAGTTGCAGTACCTTTATTGACCATTTCCTGCACAGTGTCCCTTTAAGGAGAAGTGAAGAAGAAGAAATGAAACCACATTCCCTGCTGATGAGTCTTGTTTTCTAGAAGGGTTGTTAGGACAACCAAGTGCACTATGAACAAGTATCCCCTCTTCTGAATCGTCTGCATAAAGTTGAGTGGTCCTCACCCATTTTTTATGTTTGCTGATTTTTTTTATGTTGAGAGTAGCCCACCTACGAGGCATGTGCCAAGGGTAAGGAGTGAGGGGGCCAGCCAGGGCTCAATGGACATGTTTCGTGTGACAATATTAATAGAAAATATAGCCTAGCACAGGGGTTCCCAAACGTAACCCTGACTAGGCCCCCCATATCCGGTAGATTCCAGACAAGGCCCCCCTGATATGAGCCATGCCACACTATTTTTTTGTGCACCCGGTTTCACAACTCGGATGAAGTTGCTGCATTCCTAAACCCACTCAAGTACTACGAAAATCATAATACAGAAACAATGTTAAGAAGAAAAGGATTCCACTGAGATTGTTTAGCTTATTTTTGGTTTATTTTGGCCTCTTAAGTTATTCATTTTATTTCACTATATTTTTCCTGCCAACCTGCCGCCGCCCCACTGGCATCCCCCTCTCGGCACCCACTTTGAAAACCACTGGCATAGCAGGCCTTGCGATTGTTTGAAACAGGGGGAAAGTGGTTCAAGTTATTTGTTTGGCTTATAGACATTTGGAGAGAGGCTGGTAGCCAGTCTTCCCCTTCCCCACAGGTAGCCTATATCTCCCCTTTCATGATACAGCTACATGAAAGAATTTGCGGGGGAAAGTGTTCAAAGATTTGTTTTTGTTTTATTAATTTATTTTCTTGCAGTCAGCGGCAGCGTCATTCCTGCGCAAGAATGACCATATGCCGAGAGACACCTGCGTTCTTCAAGCAACATCACTAAAACAGCAGGCTAAAGTCTAATTTATGCTTCAGACGCGTACCCTCTGCGTCCATCACACCGCCCGCTCTACACTACATTACACTCAAAACACACACACACACACACACACACACACACACACACACACACTATACAACACTCAGCACACTCACAGTCACACCGTCGAGCGACAAAATCACGAATGGACGCGAAGGACGCAGACAAAAAGGCGCGATAGTGTTTGCTGAGAATGCGGCCGATATAGTCAACGCAAGTCGGAAACGAAACTTAACTAGACGACCAGAAGTGCACAGGAGGTCAGGTCACACACCATTACATATTCGGCGGCTGAGAAGAGAAGAGCAGTTGTTGCAATGGCGTTGGCTATGATTTACAGGTTGCTTTTGGTCTCTATGCTGTTGATGGTTGCGGGCACGTTTACGACTTTGAAAACAACAGGTAGGCTCGGGTTTGTTGCTGTCACAGTTGCCGTTTCAACGAATAGCCTATCTTTCTTCTTTCTTTCTGGTGTTTCATAAAAAGAGCTGCAACTTTTGAGTTAATAATCCTTGCTCTTCTCCGAACTTGAACGTTTGTTTCATCAACTTGATGAAAGCAATTGGGCGTGACAGACCAATTTAGCAGAGTCATGCTCGCATAGCCTATTTCAGCCTTCACAGAAAATATCGTTGGATTATATAGACTGAAGTCGTCATAGTTTATTTAGGGAAAAATTCTCATTCTTTTGTGAAGTTAGGGTCTTAATTTCCCTTAAAGTCCTACAAGCTAAACAGACCTACATACAGTCTTCAGCTTCTATCCAGTAAAATACAGTTTTTATTCAACACTTAAGAGTACCTGGAATCAAATAGAATCTAAGGGGTGTTAAATGTAGGCTAGACTGTGGCACAAGAGTCGAATTATTCACAAGAGTTGCATCTTGTTATCTTCTATCCTACTTATTGTGCGTTCCGTTGTGTGTCATATAGTAGTCTAGCTATTGAAGCATAAACAAAACACTGGACACAATGCCTTTCTTTCTTGCAGATGGAAGTACCACGTATCAGTGGACAGGTAATGTATGCGTGCGCCCATTCCGCATAGAGATTGAGCCCATTCTACAACCTGGACTACGATAAAAAGCAGTGTTCATTCAACACTTTACACTAGAGTAGCCTACCTGGAATCAAATACAATATAGGGTAGGGGTCAGGAACCTTTTTTTTGGTGGAGAGAACCCTAAACGCCAAATTTTAAAAAAGAAATTTTCGTGAGAGCCATAGGCCTACCATTTTAAAACACTGAGTACAATAAGAGCATGTATTTCAGTTAAGCCCAACAATTTTAGAGTGTACTGTCAAGTTTTTAAGTTTTATTGATAATAGGTAGCCCAAGTATTGAGTTGCCAACTATCAACTTCATTATAGAGGGGGTCTGGGGGTCCGCCCCCCCCCCCCCCCCCCCAAAGGTAACCCTAGGTAAGTAAGAGCCAGACACGGTTCCCAAAAGAGCCACATATGGCTCCAGAGCCAAAGGTTCCCTACCCCTGATCTAGGGGGTGTTAAATCGTGACTGTGGATTTGAATTAACTCTGCATTTTACTGTAGAGGCTATCCTACTTCCTTGTATTCCACTGTGTGTCATGTAGGCCTATAGGCTATCCATTGAAGCGTAAACACAATGCCTTTCTTTCTTGTAGATCGATCCAGTACTGATATGCCTACTGTAGGTAAAGGGTGATACATAGTCATACTGTGCAGACTTTGGGTAAAGCATAGACGTACTGTCAGCGGGGGGCATTCCCTCATAGTCGTCCTGCATGCGAATGCAGGACAGGGCGTGTTGTTTTTTTCCAGCCGAGAATTCAACGACGTCGATGACGTCAATTCACCTCCGTGACAACAGGGGGCGAACTAACTCATTCAGATGAGCCCAGTCCCTAGAATGAATCACAAAGCTAGCCAGCTGGAAATCTAAAACGTTATATTCCACCAGTAGCCTACTTCTAAAAGTTGGGGCATAATTAGATGGTTCAACATCAGTTTCTTTTTAGTCAAGTATTACATGAGATTAAATGCCAAACAAACGCCGTTTTAAAAGAAAATAGACAGCCAATAGGCGCCCATTCCACGCAGAGAGAGAGAGAGAGAGAGATCTGTGTATTTTTTATTTTGGTGAGGAAATGGCGTGAAACAATCCCACTGTCCACACACTGTAGTCACTTATTGCATGCCTTGTTTACCCTCCTCATCTTCCGTACTTGGTGGCCATAAAACTGCCTCTCTCATCTCCAAAAGAAAAGAGCAAGGACAATTCAACAGCAGTTGGCTTATAGCTGTCTCTCTCATAGCCGTATATAAAGATCTTTATATACGGCTCTGGTCTCTCTTGTCTTTAGTCGCCCCCTAGTGGCTAGTAAAGACACCACTCTTCATTTGACCACTATTCACTATTTTTTTTTATAATTCAGTTTTTGTAATAGTTTGCTTATTTTTTATTTTTACCCCCCCACACACATTTTGATCCATTCATCCTCATGACTTGAGTAATGTCAGATTGATAGAGAAAAAAAACGAGATGCTGGAAATGAAAGACAATTTGCCTGATGAAGGTCTAGACCAGTGTTTCCCAACCTTTTTTGTCCTGCGTACCCCCTAAGCAATTTTGTCACATGATAAGTACCCCTTCACTCATGCTCTATATCTGTTCCTCTATCCAAATGTGACTACACTCCATACATTTGTTATTATTACATTTTTCCAAGTACCCCCTGAGGTGTGCTCACGTACCCCTAGTGGTACACGTACCCCTGGTTGGGAAACACTGGTCTAGACTAGGACCAAAACGTTGTTTAGGGTATTAAAGTAGAACAGCGAAATGGTCAGTGTGGAGGAGTTTTTTCAAGTTGTCTGCTGAATGACCCATGGGCCATCTCCGATGCATCTGCCAGCTGAGGTGTCTGAAAAAAATCCAAGTTTAACACATAGTTCACTGTACATAGCCTACAATTGCGTTTTTTCACTATTTTACATAAACTATCTGGATTGCATTGTCAGTTTTAAAATTGGGTTTAAGTAAAGTAGGATTTAAGTAAAGTAACGATACTTGTACCTAATTACATTCTTTAGTAGTCCTTCCACCCTTGGTGGTAGGATACATATTGTGATTTCTTAGTGATAGATTGTGAAATCTGGTGGGTATTCCAAGGAGGTTCTGTTAGAAACCATCAGGGATTAACAGTAAAATGATGACTGTAATTTTTCATTAATTCTCTGTGTTTTCTGTCAAACACAGATAACTCAAACTCGACATGGTACTGGACATCAACCCCCACTCCCGGCCAAGGTAAAAAGACAAAGCAACACCATGTCCATATCAAGAATCATTTATATAAAATATATATTCCATGTATGATTTACTCCTGAAAGTGGACCCTTTTGGTCTATTCTCACACATAATAATGATATGAACAAAACACTATATGAAGCATAAAAAGAAAGTAATTGTATCATACATATCTGTAAATGCCAGGCACAATTTGTACTTTATTCATACTAGTTTCACCTAATAATTCTGTATGAGAAAAGGGTCCACTTTCAGGAGTAAGTTTACAACAAAAATCATATCTGTTCTCGCTCTCACATAAAAATCTTGTAGAATTTGTAAAACTTGAACAAAGCTTGTGCTTGTGGCCTCATGATGAAGTTGCAAGAGAATTATTTGTCAGAATTTTTAATTCAATATCTTTCAAAGGTAATTTTCTCTTTTGCATGTTGGATAGGGAAAAGTCCCCCAAAAGTTCTTGGTGGCTAGGTTGACAGTAGGGAAACTTAATAGTTTTCTTGATAGTTGCCTCTGAATTCCTGCAACTGTGAAGCATTTGTATATGTTTTTTGTCTGTGAAAAAGCACTATATGTAATGCTATGTAAAATAGTAAAAACATTTTACTTTATAACTTAGAGCTACTTTTTAGACTGCCTGCTTTTGATAGCCTGCAGTGGATAGGGTTGCCAGATGTAGCCAAAGATTTCCAGCCCATCAACACAAATTGCCAGGACAGGAGGCACCAATACATGTCCAACCTGAAGAAGGGCTCAGAAAGTCCCATGTACTGAATTGAATGTTGAAGGTTCACTTATAGATAAATGCACCCATTACTTTTTTTTGTACCTCCGCCAAGGAGGTTATGTTTTCGGTCGGGTTGGTTTGTTTGTCTGTTTGTTTGTTTGACTGTCAACAGGATAACTCAAAAACTTATGAATGGATTTTGATGATATTTTGTGGAGATATTGTCAAAAGGAACATGTGATTAAATTTTGGTGATCCGGATCATGATCCAGAAATTTTGTGAAAGATTCTTCACCATTGCAGGATAGGGTGAATTTTGACATTCCAGTTTCTAACTTCGCAAAAACTAACTCCACAAAGACAGGAAGACTGAAAAATCGTATATTATATTATAGGCATAGGATCCCACAGTGTGGCTTGCTATTGTTATTGTGGATTATGGCAAATTTTAGCTGTGCATGTGTGAAAGTACACATACAGTATACAAGTAAATGAAATGGTGAGTAAAATAGTTCACTCTGATGCCCCCTCAAGCTTTTTCCTAAAAAAAAAGAAATCAAAAACCACACCCATTTTTTAATTTAGAATCACCTATCTACTTCTACTTAATACATCTCTGTCTGTATTAGGAACTGAACACTTTGTATGTGTAGATGTGGTAGCTATTCCTCCTCACCTGCCCCCTCTATATACTCTTCCTGACGTGTGTGTGTGTGTGTGTGTGTGTGTGTGTGTGTGTGTGTGTGTGTGTGTGTGTGTGTGTGTGTGTGTGTGTGTGTGTGTGTGTGTGTGTGTGTGTGTGTGTGTGTGTGTGTGTGTGTGTTTTCTTCACAGACCTGACCGGGCGTATGTTCAGCATGTCGCCCGACAGTTCCGTGGCGTTGCAGGGCTTCAACTCTTACCAAAACACCTACGCCTTCACCGTGTGTCTACGTGCCATCTTCGAGATGTCATCAACACGAAACATCTTCAGCCTGAGCATCGGGACCAGCGTTGCCCTGTCTCTGACCACATCACCATATGCTGGCATGACAGGTTAGTAGTCTTTATTGTCATTATAATAGTAATAACAACAGAAACAGCGATGATTATAGTAATAATAATCATCATCATCATCATCTTCACATTATATTACATCACATATTATCATAAAGACAATAACTGTATGTTTGTAGCATAATTCATGCAAAATGTTGTTTAAAATGCTTTAAAAGGAACTCCACGCAGGAAGACATGTTGGCCTTAACCCCTTAGCGCAGCACCTATGTTATAACCTTACTGTTACCAAAACTGTAATGTCTATATTTTAATCTCCGCTTGAGTTAAATAGTTGAGTTTTACCTTTCTCCTGTACTTTGAACCATTCTCTGAGTATGGCAATGCATATTGTACCTCCATGCTAGCAGTTAATGTCGCAGGTAGGAGGCGCTCGTGTTTTCAAACGGCGCCCCCATTTACTAACCAAACAATTACCCTGGGGAACATGCTATGAGCACCAAGTATGCCAGGACACCAATTTCAATGTTGACACAATCATATTTTATTTATTAAGACAAGCCTGTAAGGCGGGGGGAATTGTCCACGGTCTGTCCAAATCTCAGAGAGGCTTCAGCATCAAGTCCATGTCAGAGTCCAAGCATAGTGGCATCCAGCTGGCTGGAGGGAGACCACGGCACGTCCGAGCGCAACTCGAAGCGAATCTGTGAGGCACATGAAGGGGAGCACAGTCAACTGTTCCAAGTCAGGTTTCCATTTAATATAAGAAGAAGCACACAGCTCAGGTTGTCCCTGTGGTGAATCACACGCGAACACTGCACATCGTAGGCTACACTTCAAACCAGGTGATGGGTGGGCACTGCACACTATATCACGGCACACTGTAAAATTAAGGGGACGACCACCATTGCTGGCGCTAGGGAGAGTTAGCAATCCTGACCAGAGTTCATCAGTTCACTTGCCATTACCGGCCTGGAGCGAGAGACAGTCGGTGCGAGAGAGAGAGAGAGGTAAAGGGAGAGTGAGCTGGAGAGAGAGCAAGAGCCTGGGACAGCATGCTTTCCGGCAGGGGGTAGGCCACGGACACCAGGAGATAAAAGGGCACTTAACTTCAGCGAGGGAGGGAGCGTCCTCACCCCTCCTCCTGTCATCACAGCGGCAGATCTACCTGCACCCGGGTCGCGGTCTTCGGTCCATCCACCGTCACGCTTCCGCCCGTCCATTCGCAGGCTGCCGTGTCCAGATCCGTAGGATCATCTGTTCCGTTCGGTCTCGCTCCTGGTCCCGCACCGGCTACCGGCACACGTCCATCTCCTCCTGCAGCAGCTTCCCAGCGTGGATGGCTCGTTCTCCAGGCTCTCCAGGCTCTCTCGCGTCTCCGTCCTCCACCGGTCCTGTTGCAAGCTTTCTTCCTGTGCAATAAAAACATTCCCCCAACCAGTGTGGCCCAATCACGATTTCCCTCTTCCCACCCCACACCTGTAGTTAATTATGTTACTTATCCCCAAGTTAATTGTGTCCAACCCAAAGTATTTTCCTTCTGTTTACATCCCCATTGCGCCACTGAAATGCGCCCCTAAGGGAACAAGCACAATATTTTTAGTTCCCTCCCCGACCAAACCTTGTCACCCCGTGACATTGAGTCCTATGAGACCAGCTGGCGGCTAACTGGTCTCATAGGACTCAATTTTAACTGCTAGCTTGGAGGTAAAATTTGCACCGCCGTACCCAGAGAATAGTTAAAAGTATAGGACAACGATAAAACCCTATTATTTAACTCAAGGGGAGATGTAAAATAAGCTTATTTCCAAAAATGGGACAGTATCACGTTAAGGCTCTCGGCGCTGTCATAGCAATGTTGTTATGATGTAGTAGCAAATGTAGCAGATAGTGAATAGGCCCGCCGGCGACCCCATCTGCAGTACGAGGCTACAATACTGACATTGTTGTGTCATAAGTAGCTTGGTGTAACAGGATAGCTTTCTTTTTCATGTTGTCAAAATTCCCTACATTTTCAGAACATAAGCTGTCAGCTTGATGTCTCTGTGCATTCTGGGAAAAGGTGACATATGGTTGCCATTTCTATTAGACGTGTTCAGGATTGAATTTTGTCAATCGACGACTGTAGACGAGAGAATAGAGAGCGAGAATTTGCTGTCACGGTGTGGGTGGTACTAACACAGATTGTTAAAAGTCGAACACAAATTTGAACGAGAAGATGAGGTCGCACCATTTTGATCTACGTACGTAGTAGTGGTGTGCATTGGCACTGCCCTCATGATTCGATTCGATTACGATTCGGGAGGTAGCGATTCGATTCGATTCAATTCTTCGATGCATTGCAATGCATTACATTTATACTGAAAGCAAAGCAAATATTTCATGATGAGGCAATACAAGTAGTCAGATACTGAGCAACATTGTATTGGCTGTTTTCTGTATCAGTCTTGCAGTTTTCAATGCTTTGAAGTGCTTTTATTTAATTTAACATTCATTTGCTCCTGACATATCCACAGAAGTAATTGAAATGTAAAAAAATTGCCGCATCGATTCTGGAACTTGCCGCATTGAATGGAATTGTCCATGCCACGCATTGCATTGCATCGCCGAATCGATTATTGTTGACACCACTAGTACGTAGCACATGACATGCAAGGTATGGGAGGACAGGTGGGGAGGAGGAGTTGAAGTGGGGTGCAGTGCAAACTTTTTATAAGCAACTGCAGGAGTTGCATCGTCTGTCGGCAATTGCTTTGATCCTGTGAGAGTTTGACGCAACGTCACACGTCTTCATCACAGCAGGACTGAATTTGGTCAAGTCAAACAAGACTGGCCTGAAGAAAGCTAGGGAACCCAGGAGCAGACTGGAGACAAAAATTCAATCAAAGTGTGTTTATTTCAAGGCAACGGTGCAGACAGGGGTGAGGCAATTTCAACATCAAGGGCAGGCATGGGTCGAGGCATAGGCAGTTCACAGGCAGAGGCACAGGGGGCGTAGGCAAAAACGTAGTCAAAAAACGGTCAGAGTTCAGATCACAGGTAGGCAAAAATGGAATGGGAAACACAAAAATCTTCAAAACATAGGACAGGCACACGTGGCAAAAGGTTTCAAAAAATGAGAAAAACCACAGGCATAAAAAGGGGCAAAAATCCCAAAATTGTCCAAAACTGAGGAAAAGCACACGTGGCAGAATCTCACAGCTCAAAAACTCAAAAGCACTCGTGAAGCAGAAAAAAGTCAAAATGCACTTCCAAAAAGCAGAACAAAAATTCAGAAAAATACGAGGCAGAAGTCCAGAAAAATACTTCAAAAGCACAGACAAAACTCACGTGGCGTAATGAGGCATAGAACAGGAAAAACTTGGCAAGACATGAACATGATCAGAGCAGAGAACCATTCGGAGTTGTAGGCAACAATCTTGCACTGACAATAGTCCTTGGCTGGGTTTTAAAGCAGAGTCTGATGAGTGAAATGGACGCAGCTGTAGCGAGGCCATGGTTGGTGATTGGCTTCTGGTGGTGAGGTGAAGTTCAGAACATGGCCACCAGATGGCAGCAGTACAGGGAGAAAGTCGGCTAGTATACGCTGGGCCAGTCACAGCATATCGGACTGCAGGGCAGGTCAGGGCTGGGTTGTGACAGGACCCCTCCCCTTACGGACGCCACCAGGCGTCCCAGCTCGGACCTCAGGGTGCAGCCGGTGAAAGTCAGCTATCAGGGTGCGGTCCACCACAAACCGGGCAGGGACCCAGCTGCGCTCCTCTGGACCGTAGCCCTCCCAATCGACCAGGTACTGGAAGCCTCTGCCACGCCGCCTGGCCTTCAGGAGCCGCCTCACAGCAAACACCTCACCGCCGTCAACAACCCTGGGAGGAGGAGGGGGCGCTGGAACAGGGGACAGGGGGCTCGAGACAAGGGGTTTGAGTTGGGAGACATGAAACGTGGGATTAATGCGGCGCATAGTCAAAGGTAAACGAAGACGGACAGAGCATGGGTTGATTACCTTGGTTATGGTGAATGGGCCGATGAACCGGGCATGCAGCTTGCGGCAAGTGGGAAGGTCCCGTGTGGAGAGCATCACTCTCTGGCCCGCCTTGTACCTCGGAGCAGGGGACCGACGCTTATCTGCCTGGTGCTTGTAGGCAGCCGCAGAACGCAGGAGTTGACCTCTGGCCCGGGCCCAGGTTTTCTTGCAGCGACGCACAAAGGCCTGAGCTGAAGGAACGGCGACCTCCTCCTCCTGTGAAGGGAACAGCGGGGGCTGGTATCCCAGACAGCAGTGGAATGGGGAGAGGCCGATGGCAGACGTAGGCAGGGTGTTGTGCGCATATTCGACCCAGGGAAGGGTCTTGCTCCATGACGTGGGGTCTTGGGAGGTCATGCACCGGAGTGCAACTTCCAGCTTTTGGTTTGCCCGCTCTGTCTGTCCATTGGTCTGTGGATGGAAACCTGAAGACAAGCTGGGAGAGGCACCGATTAGTTTACAAAAAGCTTTCCAAAACTGGGCAGAAAACTGTGGGCCACGGTCGGAGACAATATCAGAGGGTAGGCCATGTAGGCGGAAGACATGGACGATCAATAGTTCAGCAGTCTCCTTAGCAGACGGCAACTTGGGCAGAGCTATAAAGTGGGCTGCCTTAGAGAATCTGTCTACCACAGTCAGAATACATGTGTTGCCCTCAGACTTGGGAAGCCCAGTCACAAAATCCACAGCAATGTGTGACCAAGGACGATGAGGGACAGGGAGAGGTCTCAGGAGGCCCGCTGGGGGTCTGTTACCTGACTTGTTTCTGGTGCAGACGTCGCAGGCGGCCACAAATGTTTGAATATCGCTCTTCATGGAGGGCCACCAAAAACGCTGTTCGATCACTGCCAGAGTTCTCTCGGCCCCTGGATGGCAGGCGACCTTAGAACTGTGTCCCCATTCCAGCACCTGAGAGCGAACAGTTGAAGGCACAAAGAGACAGTTAGGGGGTCCATTACCTGGTCCGGGTTCCTGGTTCAGGGCTTCCTGGACGACGACCTCAATCTCCAGCAGGGCTGCACCCACCAGGCATCTTGGAGGAAGGATGGTCTGCAGGGAGTGGGGTTCCGTAGCTGAGGAGAATTGTCTGGACAAGGCATCAGCTTTAGTGTTCTTGGACCCAGGGCGGTAAGAGAGGGAATAATTAAACCGTGAAAAGAAAAGAGACCATCTTGCTTGTCTAGCATTCAGACGCTTGGCAGTACGGAGATACTCTAAATTCTTGTGGTCTGTCCACACAATAAAAGGAGGGCTAGCCCCCTCCAGCCAATGCCTCCACTCCTCTAATGCCATCTTGACAGCTAGTAACTCCCGATCCCCAATGTCATAATTTCTCTCTGCAGGAGAGAGGCGGTGAGAGAAGTAGGAGCATGGATGAATTTTGTTGTCCTTGGGAGACCTCTGTGACAGTATGGCCCCTACACCTGACTCAGAGGCGTCAACCTCCACTACAAATTGGACAGACGGGTCAGGAATGGTCAGAATGGGTGCAGAAATGAACCTACTTTTTAGGTCTGCAAACGCCTTCTCAGCCTCCCTACCCCAATGGAAGGAGGTCTTGGTGGACGTGAGTGCGGTGAGAGGTCCAGCCACGGAACTGTAGCCTCTGATAAACCGCCGGTAGAAATTTGCGAACCCCAGGAACTGTTGGAGGGCTCGCCTTGTGGTAGGTGTGGGCCAGTCCTTAACTGCCTTCAGCTTCAGGGGGTCCATCTGTATCCTGGAGGGGGAGAGGACAAAACCCAAGAAGGATACAGTATCTCTGTGGAATTCACATTTCTCAGCCTTTACAAAGAGTTTGTTCTCCAGCAGCCGCTGTAGAACTTGCCTGACATGGTGCCTATGGGCTTCAAGGGAGGGTGAAAATATAAGGATATCATCAAGGTAAACAAAAACAAAAACATTCAGGAAGTCTCGCAGTACATCGTTGACAAGAGCTTGAAAAACAGCTGGGGCATTGGTCAAACCAAAAGGAACCACCAGGTATTCATAATGACCAGTAGGGGTGTTGAAGGCGGTTTTCCATTCGTCACCCTCCCTGATTCTTACTAGGTGATAGGCATTCCTTAGGTCAAGTTTAGAAAAAACAGAGGCTCCCTGGATGAGTTCAAAGGCAGTAGACATGAGTGGTAAGGGGTACCTGTTCTTGACTGTGATGTCATTTAGGCCTCGATAGTCAATACATGGGCGGAGGGATCCATCCTTCTTCCCCACGAAAAAGAAACCAGCTCCAGCAGGTGATGACGATGGGCGGATGATTCCCGCAGCCAGAGAGTCTGAAATATACTTCTTCATGGCGTCTCTTTCAGGGGGGGAGAGAGAATACAGACTGCCCTTGGGTGGAAAAGAGCCAGGAAGGAGTTCAATGGCGCAGTCATAAGGCCTATGCGGGGGTAGGGATACAGCTTGGGACTTGCTGAACACAGGCTTAAGGTCAAGATACTCCTCGGGGACATTAGACAGATCAGGAAACTCATCAGGAGCTAAGGAGGGCTGGACAGTGGTGAAAGCAGAGCCCAGGCATGAGGATAAACAGAATGCACTCCATCCCAAAATGCTGTTGTCAGACCAGTTGATATGGGGGTTATGCACAGACAACCAAGGGAATCCGAGAACTATGGGAACATGGGGATTTTTCATGACATGGAAGGAGATCAACTCCGAGTGATTTCCTGAGATTCTTAATGTAACAGGGATAGTTCTATGGGTGATTGTGCCCAAGCTATTGCCATTGAGGGTTAGGACAGAGAGGGGGTTCTCAAGACGGGATAGTGGAATTCCCAGTCTTTGTGCTGTAGCCAAGCAAATTAAATTACGGTCAGCACCTGAGTCAATGAGAGCTTGGAGAGCATAACTCTTGTCCTCATGTAAAAGGGAGATGGAGAGGTAGGTGCGTTGGACAGGGGATGGGTCGGTGGTCGTGCCCGCCAGGCCCCCTATTCTCACTGGCGGGCCTTGTCTTTTAGGGGGCAGGTAAGAGCAAAATGACCCACCTTTCCGCAATAGAAGCAGGCACCTGTGTCTCGTCGGCGTTGGCGCTCCTCAGGAGTAACCCGAGCGCGATCAATTTGCATTGGTTCAGGAGGTGGAAGTTCAGGTGGAGGAGCCTTCACACCCGGTCGAAGATAGGCTGGAGTCTTCTCCCGGTTTCTCTGTCTGATACGAGCATCAATGCGTCCAGCCAGGTCCATTAGTTCTGTAAGCTCAGAGGGTAACTCCCTTGGGACAAGTTCATCTTTCACTGCATCACTCAGGCCATTCAGGAAAGCATCATACAAGGCGTCATCATTCCATTTACATGAGGCAGACAGAGTGCGGAACTCAATGGCATAATCAAAGACAGAACGGGTACCTTGACGGAGGGCCATGATCTCTCTTGCAGCCTCCCTGCCTGCGTGGGAGCGGTCAAATACCTTTTTCATCTCATCAGTGAAGGTTTTGTAGGATGAGCAGCAGGTGGCATTGGCGTCCCAGACAGCAGTTCCCCACTCCCGGGCCCTGCCAGTGAGGAGGGTGATGAGGTAGGCTACTCGGGAACGTTCTGTTGGAAAAGCAAGAGACTGGAGTTCCAGGGTTAAAGAACATTGTGAGAGGAATGAACGGCAGTTGTTGGGGTTACCATCGTAGGGTTGAGGAGCAGGCAGCCTGGGTTCTCTGAATGGAGAGGGTGTGGCCGGAGAGGGGGGAGCTGGGCTTGCCTGTGGGGGGGTCGGCTGGGGCTGAGAGGCATTGGACAAAAGTTGTTGCACCTGTGCAGAGAGGGAGTTAAGTTGCTCAGCAACAGTCTCCAGGTTACTGTTAACTTGAACAATGCCTTGCTGGTGAGTTCCTAGCATGGCTCCCTGTTCCTTTACTGCATTCTTCACCATTTCCAGGTCTGCTGGGTTCATGTTGGCAAGATTGTTCTGTCAGGGCCGTGTGGCCTGAAGAAAGCTAGGGAACCCAGGAGCAGACTGGAGACAAAAATTCAATCAAAGTGTGTTTATTTCAAGGCAACGGTGCAGACAGGGGTGAGGCAATTTCAACATCAAGGGCAGGCATGGGTCGAGGCATAGGCAGTTCACAGGCAGAGGCACAGGGGGCGTAGGCAAAAACGTAGTCAAAAAACGGTCAGAGTTCAGATCACAGGTAGGCAAAAATGGAATGGGAAACACAAAAATCTTCAAAACATAGGACAGGCACACGTGGCAAAAGGTTTCAAAAAATGAGAAAAACCACAGGCATAAAAAGGGGCAAAAATCCCAAAATTGTCCAAAACTGAGGAAAAGCACACGTGGCAGAATCTCACAGCTCAAAAACTCAAAAGCACTCGTGAAGCAGAAAAAAGTCAAAATGCACTTCCAAAAAGCAGAACAAAAATTCAGAAAAATAGGAGGCAGAAGTCCAGAAAAATACTTCAAAAGCACAGACAAAACTCACGTGGCGTAATGAGGCATAGAACAGGAAAAACTTGGCAAGACATGAACATGATCAGAGCAGAGAACCATTCGGAGTTGTAGGCAACAATCTTGCACTGACAATAGTCCTTGGCTGGGTTTTAAAGCAGAGTCTGATGAGTGAAATGGACGCAGCTGTAGCGAGGCCATGGTTGGTGATTGGCTTCTGGTGGTGAGGTGAAGTTCAGAACATGGCCACCAGATGGCAGCAGTACAGGGAGAAAGTCGGCTAGTATACGCTGGGCCAGTCACAGCATATCGGACTGCAGGGCAGGTCAGGGCTGGGTTGTGACACCAACTGCATTTTTAAATCACATTTACGTAGCTGACACCAATGTTAATCTTATAAGGGCAACATGACCAAGGAGCCAGAGATCCTTTTTAGACGGCATGGAAATAGACGTTTTCTGATTTATAAGCAAAGATATTCAATATTGTAACCAAGATCAAGTGTACTATGTTTCACAGTACAAGTGAGATCAAGTACAGTCTCCTAAATGGTCATGACTTTCCCATTGAACTCCGTTCATTGAACCCCTACTGGACTCCTAAAGTCTCCTAAAGGGGCATGGCTGCCATAAGACAAAACTGTTTGTCTCTCTATATTATTTTTTTAATATCCTCCTGACTACCAGCAGTTCATTTTTGTCCTCTCTAGAGGACATTTGTAAACCGCAATATCTCCCACCCCATACACACTACTGTGCTAACTCCCAATGGTCTTTGAAGAGGACATTCAGAGCTTTCCAATGATACCATGTGTGTAGGGGTGGGGTTTTGGGAACTTTCTATTTCTTTGCAAGGAAAATGGTGTACATTAAAAATAGGCCGCTTTTGGCTAAAGGGAAAGTAAATGCATAATACTTTAAAGTGGGCAATTATTGTCTTAAAACATCAGCTTTATATGTTATTTCAATCTCTTCAGAGCACAATTAAACCATTTCTAAATGAATGTAACATTATTTAATTCCCATATTTAGGCGTTAAAGAAATGTCCTCTAAAATGGACATTGGTAGTGACATCTTCCATTTTGTTAGTATTTTTCTAGTCAGAAAGTCAGAATCAGAATCAGAAGGAGAGACACTTTACATCACATTATTGATAAATAATCCTAGATTTGATGTTTGAGGAAGATGCTGAAGATTCAGAGACCTCTTAGGATTCATTTCAAGCAGGAAAAGTAGAATCAGAACAAGCAGAACGTTTCCTATTGATGCATTTGTCGCCCCATGTGGAGCATGACTCTGATGTGTGTCTGAACTTTGCAGGACAATATTTCAACCAAAAATTAAATTAAGACTAAATTAATCCTATAGACATGAACACATGTTGGTTCCAGAGATAATAACCCATATTTCACACATCAGAACTATAAAATTAGTCAACTCTGGTGAAAGTTCTCAGTTGAGGGACCACATGTCATTCAAGCTTCAACTGCAAGTCCAGTTGCTTAAAACAAAACTACTTTGACTTGAGATGACCTGCATGAATGATAATGGTCACAGACACATCCAGTTTCCACCTCAAACCAATAAAACAATCATTATAAACTCATAAATGCTCAAATTTACTAATTATTAAACTGATTGTTATGCTTTTGCATCCAGATTGATTGATGGCAATTGAGGTACATTTTCAATGTACGGCCTTCCAATGTCCACTGTAATGGACACATTAAATCTTTAAAATAAAAAATAAAAATTCGAAAAAAATGTTGTCAATCTCATTTTTTGCCTTCAAACAATTGGGGGAGTAAAAAAAAACAAAGATTTTTGAACTTTTTTTCCCCTGGTAGTCAGGAGGATATAGCGTTTTGGACAACACACCTTTCAGCAGATGTTACAAACACATAAACACAGTCCAAACGGCATCATGAAAATAAATAAATAAAAATAAAAAAAAAACTTAAAGAAGAACAAAATCCAAAGAAGTTTTTTAAATAAGAACGTCACTTTTTTGTTCAGCACCAGGGATTGTACCCAAGCAAAGCTACAAGTGAACTCTACCTATGGCATCATGGGAGTTAAAATTATTGACATGGGTTTGACATACAGGTGTGTTAATATGTTTGTAACATCAGATGAAGGTATGCTGCCCAACACATCATGTTAAAAAAGGGAAATGGGAGCCTGATGTTGCTGTCTTAATTTTTGTTGTTCAGTTGATTTTGCTGACCCAGGACCCATTTGAGATGGATGTGCGTGTTTTCCTAGTTCAGCTTAGAGCCTTATGTCACATTGATTCTGAAGGAAATTCCCTTATTATGAACTGTGTCTTCCTTATCAATTGTCTCTGCCACAGGTTACCAGCTGACCCTGGGTCAGGCCTCTAAGGCCTTCAAGATGGTGTCTAAGGTGCCCTCCGTGGGCAAACTCTGGCCTTGGACCAGCCTGTGTGTGACCTGGGATTCCACGACGGGCATGACGCAGCTGTGGGAGGACAACTCCATGAGCGTCAGGAAGAGCATGTGGAGGGGGCAGGTGAGGGGACGGACACCACACACACACACACACACACACACACACACACACACACACACACACACACACACACACACACACACACACACACACACACACACACACACACACACACACATCAGGAAGAGCATGTGGAGGGGGCAGGTGAGGACTCTCTCACACACCCACACACACACCCACACACACACACACACACACACACACACACACACACACACACACACACACATGCAGAAACACACATGCGGCTACAATCCAGCCATACCCATCCTGCAGCACAACACAAACGGTTTTCCTCATCAGTATCAAAAAGTTCCCTTAAGCCCTCCTCACACAACCTCAATGCAATTCAATATAGCCACTTGTACTGTATTATTGGCTAACGTATGAATCATATTCTAAACTTCTACCGAACATGAGAATTGTACCCTGTTACCTCTTTAAAGTACAGTAATATACAAACACAATTAAAGAATTCAATAGTTGAAGGATCCATGCACAGTTTCTAGGTGCTGATAGACGCAAGACTGTTTAACCAGCCTGATCTCCAAAAATTCTGTGCTCCTGGACACGGATGTTAAGGACACAAAATCCGTGTCTATGAGCACGGATTTTGCCAAAATTCCGTGCTCCTGGACACGGAATTGTTTTCCGTGATGGGCACACGGAAGTGCTTTCCATATACTCACAGCACTGTGTTAACTCTATCATTAGAAAATACATACCAAATGCTAATCCTAAGCAAAATAATGCTATAGCAATTTAAGTTGTGCCCTGACCAAAACATTCCCTAACCTTAACCTGTCATTAAAGACATTTTTTGAGAAATACCTTTTCCAGTTGGTTGATAGGCTATCAAATTCATATAATGAATGAAAGAATACTAGCTGTGGCCAGACCAAAACAATCCCTGACCCTAACCTGTCAGTAAGAAATGTTCTTTTTTTAGAAAAAATATTTGACTTAGGTCAAAGACTGTGGAAACATAGAGCTGTGGGAGTATAAAGAGAGCACTTCTGTGTGTCCATCAAGGAAAACAATTCCGTGTCCAGGAGCACAGAATTTTGGCAAAATCCATGCTCCTGGACACGGATTTTGTGTCCCTAACATCCGTGTCCAGGAGCACGGAATTTTTGGAGATCATTTTGGTTTAACACTTAAAAAGAAAAGAGTTTACCGCACACAAAGTCAAACAAGTGTGCGGTAAGCTCTTTTCTTTTGAATGCTTAACTCCTTTCCCCTTCCTGTCCTCCTCATAGAGTTTCTACGGCACGCCGGTCTTGTCCCTGTCCGGGTTCGAGGGGCAGGTGACGGACATGCACATGTGGAACCAGGCGATGCCCGTGTCCGTGCTGCGCTCCTACAACCAGGGCTGGGGCTACCCGCAGGGCACCATGCTCAGCTGGGCTCGCACCAGCTACAGTGTCAGGGGCTCACCCATACTGGAGAAGGCCTACGAGAGCCTGGGAGCAGCTGCGTCTGAAGGTATACTGTACATACCAGGGCCTGACACTGACACATTGGCCAAACCAGCCAAATGCTGGTACAAACTGGCTGTGGCAGTGGCTGGTAATAATTTCAGTGTTACCAGCCACTTTGGCAGGTAGATTATTCTTTGTTGGATGCATGTATATCAGTTGGAATAGATAGGTAGTATCTATTAATATGAATGTATTCATGAATATCTATCTATCTATCTATCTATCTATCTATCTATCTATCTATCTATCTATCTATATACACTGTATGATGTGTACACTACACTAAAAATACCATATTTATTCATATATTGATATGGATGGTAATATTGGCAGATGTTTTGATAAATACAATTAGCAGTTTTAACATGTAAAATATTTTGGTACAGCTTCATTAGGTCACCTCCCATGGGATTTTTTAAATGAAACATTTCCTCAAATAGACGAAGAACAGTAACAGAGGAAATATGTTTTAACAAATTAACTTTTCTTGCCTTGCAGAGAAAGACGAAAGCGCTGAGGAGCAGAAGAAGGGAGCGCCTGTGAGGCGAAGCTGGAGGAGGAAGCAGGGGAAGATGGGTAATGTAGTTCAGGAGGGCGCAGAAAACAAATATGGCTGCCTGGGCCAACGCAAGCGCTGTGGGAGGAAGACTCTGTAGAGGGGCGATCAGTGACGTGTGCAGAGGTGTCAATCATCTGAAAGTTTAAAAAACTACAAAATATCCAACCTTATTCAAATATTCAACCTTAAAATAGGGTTTCCAAAATTGTTTCTGTAGTACTTGGACAACAGAACACCCAGCATGAGTTGGAACGGCATAGCTCGGATTTGCAGTGTGCGAAAGATTGGCTTATTGTTTGCTTTTCATTACTGATGGTTTTTTTTTAAAAGAATAATCATTTCTTTTCTGTATTGTGATTTAAAAAAAAAACATCCTTGAAGGGCACTTCAGAAGCTCCTGGGGGTTAGGCTACTTGGGGCCCATGGGCACCACGTAAGTGATCCCTGCTGTAGGGCATTCTATTTAACTGTCTTGCTTAAACACAGATGATTCGACTCATAATGTAAATTACTGTACCTTTCCAAGACTGGCATGCTTGTTAGATGCAGTTGATTCAGAATAATGTCAGAATCTGACAGTCAGATGAAATTTGCATTTTCTAACTCAAGGATTGGCACCTCTGGATGCAGCACCCAGAAGATTCCACTGTCATGTTTAATCAGCTCGCTCAACTATTGAAATTAATTTGTTTTACTGTAACTGATTTTGATGCCATTTCTATTGGCCACAACAGGCCCTTTCTGAGGAATCAATTTATTTTATGTTAATCATGTTTTTAGTCAAAGCATTTCAACATTTTCTTCTCTGTATTTTTGAAATATCAACCTCTTCATCATTTAGCTTGATTGTATTTGTATTATTATTTCATTGTATCGTATATTCAAAATTTCACTATAGGCCTTAGCTGAGGCTCAGATGGCTAAGGCACTGTACTGTTACAGTGGGGGGGTACCATCCGGGTCCAGTTTCGAATCTGACCCAAAGTCATTTCCTGATCCTCCCCGTATCTCCCTGTCACCATATCACACTGTCCTATCAAATAAAGGCATGAAAGCCCTTAAAGGTGGACTGAGTATTATTATATTTTTTAGTTTCCAGAATCCATGCTGCCCATTCACAGATGTTCAATTAACAGCATTATCGCAATACCTACTCTGGCCACCATCCTACACAGTGCACCTTACAAAAACTTACAAGGAATGTCCCTACATAAATCATTGCATTCATTGTCATACATAAATAAGACATTGGCATTACTGTGCACATATTTAACCTGTTGCACTGTGAGCACTAACTGCTTAAGAATGTAATAAAATTGCACTTTGAAAAGGTCTGCCCCCTGTGTCCTTACTGCAGGCGGACAGCACAATGTGTTACAGTATGACATCATACTCCTACTCTGCCCTACAAAGCAAAAAGGCAGTAACTGCGCAGAGCTCCAAACTGAGTAACTTTAAAATGATACTGCAATCTAGTCTAAGTAGTTTTGTGGAGATTATTGACATGCAGCAGTTTTGTTACTTTATTTTACCACCTTTTATGCAGATGAATAATTTTGTTTAAATTTAAACTTTGATATATATGTCATTAAAGTCATAGTAACTAATTTTCCACAACAACGCAGTTACTGCCTTTTTGCTTTGTAGGGCAGTACTGTGCAGTAGCAGATACTGGAATTCAGGTGTCAAAAGTAAAAGTTGAAGTAAATGTCTGATGTAAGTACTGTACATGTAAAAATAGGTGCTGTTACTGGAAAAAAAAAATGAAATCTACCCCAAAGATGTGATCCAACCAGCACCGAATCAGCTGATTGACAGTAGATCACTTACTCAGTGAAGTTAGCTGTGCTAAGGAAAGTGGCAGAGTTTGTTAGTTTTGCGATGTAAGTACTGTACATGTAAAAATAGGTGCTGTTACTGGAAAAAAAAAATGAAATCTACCCCAAAGATGTGATCCAACCAGCACCGAATCAGCTGATTGACAGTAGATCACTTACTCAGTGAAGTTAGCTGTGCTAAGGAAAGTGGCAGAGTTTGTTAGTTTTGCGATGTAAGTACTGTACATGTAAAAATAGGTGCTGTTACTGGAAAAAAAAAATGAAATCTACCCCAAAGATGTGATCCAACCAGCACCGAATCAGCTGATTGACAGTAGATCACTTACTCAGTGAAGTTAGCTGTGCTAAGGAAAGTGGCAGAGTTTGTTAGTTTTGCGATGTAAGTACTGTACATGTAAAAATAGGTGCTGTTACTGGAAAAAAAAAATGAAATCTACCCCAAAGATGTGATCCAACCAGCACCGAATCAGCTGATTGACTTGGCAGATTTTGTTAGTTTTGCATTGTTTATCTTTTTATTATTATTATTATTTTTATTTTTTTTACTTCTGACTTCGCTGCCTTTACACTAGAACTACCACGGAGGGGTCAATTGACCTTTTTACCTAAAAGCCCCACAAGAGGGTCATTTTACCCTTTGGACCCCCTGCGGACACTCCTTTTGTTGTGGAAATGTGGCTGTTAGCAGCTCACAGCTGTCACTTGAGACACAGAGTGTGTGTGTGTGTGTGTGTGTGTGTGTGTGTGTGTGTGTGTGTGTGTGTGTGTGTGTGTGTGTGCGTGTGTGGATCATTTCCAATGCCTGTTGAGTGCTGTATCTCTGCATCTTCGTTCCATGGAGAGGAGCTTCTTTCACCACAAAATTCTTGAGGGAAGTGAAGCAGTAGTCCACATGCACTGGTATTTATCCATCTAACAATTGCCAGGTTACATTCACATGAGTCGTTATGGTCACATGGCATGGGAGATTCACACGTTACAGTTTTTCTCGATTGGTTTGGCTAATTTCCGAAACTGAGATGACATTCTCAAAACAACACACGGACAAATCCCCAAACCAACTTGCAATTTCCCAAAACAGAATGGCATTTTTCATTGCTTTCATCAGATATCAAATGCTTTGTACATGTCTCAAATGTTTAGTACATCTCTGCAGATGGATATGTACAAATACCCTTCAGTTGACACATTCAGCATACATTTAGCACATTTTCCAAATAAATTGACCTTGCTTATCTAAACGAATTAGACAATTCTCAGTCTAATGGTTGCCCTCTCCAAAACACGTCAGCATTATTTCATTGTGTAAGTCATCATATGCAAAGTGGTCTATGCAATTCCCAAAACAGTCAAGGACATCATATTTTAAGAATTTCATTACATAGTAAATTCATGACAGTGTTCAACAGGTCAGATGGTATTGTAACTTTACTAGTTAGTAGAAAATAATTTTACAACCGTGTATACTACAGTTTCCTCTGTTATTTGGCCAATTTCATGACACTTTTTCAAACAACATTCTGTTTTGAACAATTGCTAGTTGCTTTGGCATTTGTCCATGTTATTTTGAGAATGTTATCTCTGTTTTGAGAAATGAGCCAAACCCATAAGAAACCTGTGCTATATGGGCATTACTTTCTGTATATGAATTTACAGTAAAGAAAGTTACTGATAAATGTCCTTGGTAAATTATACGTGTTGTCAAACTTCAATGGTTTCACTCACTTTTTCATTTTTATACATAGTCGAAATCTGTTAGCTGAACGTAGATAAAACACCTAACCATTTTGACTGGCAGTGCTTACACAATGGCAAAGGGACAATGTATTTTGGGGGTACTGATGATATATGTGGGGAAGAAATTTAGTTTTGACACATGGGTAAACTGTTTTTGGGGTGATATGAGCGAGTGATGAGGATCCATGTAGTTATGCTGAACCATCCAGTTTATTTTGACAGAAGGACTAAATGAATGCAAATGAGCCAAAGCAATTGAGAAGGATCTATGCCATTTTGATGGTACTGACTATTTATATGTGAGACGGTTTAGTGCTGATGCAAGAATGAGGTGTTTTGGGAGGTATATGACATTTTGCTAGTTATCTGAACTGTTGGGCAGAAGTGTAAGAATGTTTGGCCAAATGACCCAATGGTTATAGGAATGTCATCTCAGTTTCAAGAAATGAGCCAAACCAATCGAGAAAAACTGTAATTCAACCATTATCTGGTTGCAGTCATATGATTCGTCATGATCACATGGGACATTCACACGTTCATTGATGACTTATATGAAGAAAATGTGCTGACATATTTTCAGGACAACCATTACACTGAGAATCAACCAATTGGGATAGATCAGCAAGGTACATTCATTTGAAAATTCTACTAAATGTAAGCTGATTGTGTTAACTGTAGGATACTTGTACACAGCCATTTGCAAGAATGTACTAAATGATTGAGACATTTACAAAAGCATTTGAAATTTGATGAAAGCAATGCTAAATGCCATTCTGTTGTGAGGAACTGAATTAGTTTTGGGATTTGTCCATGTTTTGAGAATGACACTATTATCCAAAGCCACTTATTTACTACTGGGTATTGGTTTAGTCCCTGGAACAACGTGGGGCCAGGTGTCATGTTCATGACTGCTTCAGGCACCGATGGTAAGGGGATTCAAACCTGTCACCTTCCAATTCCAAAACCAACTCCCTAACCATTAGGCCATAGCTGTAGTATTTCATAGGTTTAGATTGATGCGCAATTCTTCTTACTACCACTAGGCCACACTGTTGGCATCACAGACATCATATATGAAGACTAGAGCACAGACCTGTATTAACCTAGACTGGCAATGCCCCTCGAAATTTTCGGATTTCTCAGAGCCTCAGAATCGTAGTCCGCCATCTTAGTGGAGACTCCCGTAATTACGTAATGACGTCATGCACCGATGGGTGTTTTTAAAAATATTTTTTTTGCAACACTGGTTCACTGACCAGGCCATGTGTAACGTCTTTAGAACAATACCTCTAGTATAAATTAATGTTCTAGAAAAGTCTCGCTCTCAAGTGGCTCGTTATTTTCACAGCTGCAATGTGCTGTGCCGTGTTGTTGCTAGGTTACCTTCAGCGTCCTTGGTGGTGGGGGGGGGGGTATTAATAATAGCACAGTTACCGGTAGCTTCACTGAAAACGTACGGCTTATTTAAGAAATATACATACCAATATACACCGTTGTCATTACATCTGAGTTAAGTACATAAAATAAGCTTTACACACGTAAGCATGGCCGATTCAGTGTCACAAATATCCACAAACCTGCATAAGCGGCAACGAAAACAGTCGGCTTCGGGGTTGCCAGATAACACTGATTATTTCCGTCCATTTTTACCCACAGACCGCCTTCCTCAACGGCCCCGATTGGGCGGGAAAACGCCCTATCTGGCAAGACCGCTCAGCTTCAGGCTCTCTAATAAAACGTTTGGAGGTAGTGAGGGTTATTTCATTATTGGAGTGGGAATTTAGACGTTACGACTTGTCAAAATCTTACAAAAAATGATTGAAACCCACTTTGATAACGTTGTAATCACCGTTTGAAATCGTATGCATTCCTATGGCACACAGCTGCGATAGTCTCCACTAGGCGGGGCTACGTCTGTGGGAGGAGCCCACAGGGCGCGAAAAAGGCAAAGATGGCTGCGCCCAGTCAATCCGAAAAGCTGCCACTGGCTAGAACCGCCCATTGCCAGTCTAGGTTAATACTGCCCTACAAAGGCAAAAGACTTTAACATCAATTTTGGTCAAAATTGAGTTAATGCCATTTTTGGGGTATTTCAGACCACCTTTATCATGTGAATAAATATAGTGAGCCAATTTGAATGTTTTTAATGTCAAAATAAAGAAAATAGGAGGTTAAGGTAGGTTGCCTTGGTACGGCTCCTTATTTTTCGCCCATGATTCAAAGGCAGAGAACCTTAACTTCCAACTGCCATTTTATAAATATAGCCTTTCATTCAATTTTGATTATATTTTCTTCAATTTCAAAGTATGTTGTGTATTTATTCATGATATATTAGTCTTTCTACACAGTAATTTGTCTGCCAGGCTGTTTATCTGAACAATTTTGAGATATAATGAAATGTAATGTAATTCAATGCAATGTAAAGACATTCCCGCCATATCCTAATCTCACTAAATAGGACTTCTAAATGTCATCTATGTAATTTAAAACAGACATTATGACCAGACCTTGCTTAAAGTTTCTTATAAAATTTATAATTACAGTTAAAATGAGAAAAAGGGGGGAAAATATGGCAGTTACTGCCTTTTGGCTCAGCATGACTCCTCACTGTTGGCCCATGATACAAAGGCAGAATACCTTAACTGCCAAATAACTGTCAAAATTCACATTTGAAGTAAATATTTTTTGCTATACATATATATCTCCTTTATAGTAACCAACTGTCAAATTTTGGGAGCTATAACTATTATACTTTTATCTGGACAGAGGATAACAAAACAGAAACTTTGAAGCCACTTTTCTCAGTTTCACACTCTGGTGAGTTAAGGTTCTTTGCCTTTGTAGGGCAGAATACAGGTCTGTGACTAGATGCGTCGTCCGCGTTCCCGTCATGCAAGTCAAACGTCCGCGCATGGCGGCCATGTTAAAGCAGCCTTCTGGCTCAACCAGTTGCAGTGAGTTTTGGGTGTTGTATACTCTTCAGATGGCCATAATTCCCTCAAATTTAAATCGAATTTTGAAAGGGTTGTTTTTTTATTCAGTATAAAAAATTCCAAACGAACGTATATGTTGATACTGCATAGTGATGGTTATTCACAATATTATTATATTATATTACATTATATTATTATGTGCATAGGTCTAAAATCATGTATAATATAGTTCGGTAGGCTTATTCATGTAATTAAATAGATCCCATAAACAAATGCACAACGTAATCTTTTATATTTTCAGTAATATAACAAATAAACGTTCACTTGTAGTATATGCTTTGGTTTCGACAGCTCCACCTTGTGTTCAAAATGAGTCATGACGCTAAAGCCATCCAGATAGAATGAACTTGTTGCGCTGTACATCTCTCTTCCAGTTCGTCATCTCTGTCGTCTTTAATTTGGTGCAATGAATATATCCATGCCGTCAACGTAATGCACAGCAATGGTTAAAATTTGTATTTGCTGTAGGTCTATCTAAGTGTTTGGACAATAGGCTAAGTGGGATGCATCTCTTGGGCGTTTTACCCCAGTCTACACTTAAGTTTTAAGGAGCCCTACCATTTAGCCTATATACACGTGTCAATATTTCAGCGAAGCAACAGTAAGCCTATACATTTTAAGTATCTCGACGTTTCAATTCTTCAGTTTACTTCAGGTGTAACGGGGGTCTATGGAGAGTTTAGGCTGCTCTAATATGGCCGACCTGTGCGGACGTGCTTGAAATACGCGATGACGTATCTAGTCTTCATATATGATGTCTGTGGTTGGCATAATTTCAGGCAGAAGAGAAACAGGAGATACTGCATATAAAAGGGTGATTAGTGAGTACAGGGCTGCATTACAAAATGCTGAAAGAGTTGAAAACCTTCCAATAGACTATTGTTTCTCAACAGGGGCTCTACAGCCCCCTGGGGGTGTTGGGGAGCCCTAGAGGGAGTGTTGAGAAGGATACAGCTGAGAGTGGTACACTGCAATAGACGGTACTCCTATGAGAGAGTGTGTAAGAGTGTGACCTTCCAATTGAGGGGTCCCTTCTGTGAGTGTGTGGGTACAAGTCAAACTGCTTCATCCCTTTTAATCATGATAAAGGCTTTCGATACATTTTAGTGTTGATTATACATTGGCTTCCATAACCTGCACTGTCTGGAAAAGTGGAGTGCCTGAGAATTTGGTGCCAAGCAAAGACCTGATGGTACTGTTTGTTGTGCAATTACACTGTAGAGGGTTTTTCAAATGCAATCTCTGTGTTACCAAACCACACCAAACACATAACTGACAATGACACTGAGGAGAAGAAATGAACCCATACCGGTATTCCCAGTTGTTGATTCTTGGTTTTTTTTTCCCGAAGGTTTACTTAAAGGACAAGTGCACTATTTTGAACATTTAGCCCCTTTACTGAATTGTTTGCAAAAAAGTGGCCCTCACCCTTTTTTTTTGTTTTTTTTTGCCAATTTGGATTTTGTCTTAACTGGCTTTAGAATGGCCGCCTATGGGCATGTCCATATCTCAGAGTGGATTTAAGAAGAGATTTGGACATGCCCACAGCCACATTTGGCCATTATAAAGCCAGTTGAGACTAAATCCAAAATAGCCAAATAACAGAGACAGCAGCAAACATAAAAAACATGGGTGAGGACCAGACTATTGCAGACAATTCAGAGCAGGCTAAATGTTCAAAATTGCACTTGTCCTTTAAGATCAGGGCCAGCGCTAGGCATGGGAAGACAAGGCAGTCGTCTAGGGCAGTGATTCCCAACCTTTTTTTGGTCCTGAGTACCCCCTCCTTCATGCTCTATACCAATGTGAGTACACTCCATATATTTGTTATTATCACATTGTCCACGTACCCCCTGAGGTGTATACACATACCCCTGGTTGGGAAACACTGGTCTAGGGTGCCAATGTCTTCAAGTATGTTCAACTGCAGTGTGCAATGCTACTCAATGTCTTGGGGGCGCCAAGTCCCAGAATCAAGAACCGGCCTGTGATGGTGGTTAAAGGCACCATAGTAGGCTGCAACAGGGAGTCATATTGGCCCACCTACGTGAGCCGTGCCAAGGGTAAGGTGGCCATCAGGCTTCAATGGACAAAATGTTTCAGAGTAGCGTAACATAATCTACAGAAAATAGTATTAGTTATCGTTTGTTAAACAGAGGGAGAGTGGTTCAAGTTCCTCTTTGTTTGGCTTGCCATTTGGAGAGAGGCTGTAGCCCCCTACCATGGTATCTAGTAGGGAGAGTCTTTCCCATCCCCAGAGGGTAGCCTAGTGTATCCCCTTCTTTCATGACACAGCTAGGCTTAGCCTTTTTTTTTCGTTTTGTTTTTTTTTTGTGGTCAGCGGCAGCGTTATTCCAGCGTTTGAATGACCACATTAGGCCGAGACAAATGCGTTTTTCAAACACACATGCTTTTTAAGGATAGCCTACCTATATTGTTTGGGTGAAAAATGCTCCCTTGATCTTAGTTTGGCTCGCATCACTTTGCCGTATCTTTACTTCCGTGTAAAATAATATTTAGCTGTTTGCTGAGAAGGCTGTCAGCTGTCATACAGTCAACGGGCTGCTCGACGCAAGGCAAGGCAAGGCAAGGCAAGTTTATTTGTATAGCGCATTTCATACACAGGTGCAACTCAATGTGCTTCACAAGATTAACAAATGCAAAAAAAGAAAGGAAACATGGAAGAAAGAAGGAATTATATTAGAGTCAAAGAACATTTAAAACATTAAGATAAAACATAAGGTAAAATGATAGTATAATAAAATAAAAATAAATAAATAAACATGACAAAATAAGAATTTGAGCTAGGGGAAAGCATCTGAGAACAGCTTTGTCTTGAGTCTAGATTTAAAGCTATCAATAGTGGGTGCATTTTTTATGTCATCTGGAAGCTGGTTCCAAAGCTGTGAAGCATAGAAGCTAAAGGCTGCCTCTCCACACTTTGTTTTGACTTTTGGAATGACCAGCAAATTCTTCTCCGTTGACCTTAGTGACCTGGTTGGTGCATACAGCTGAAACATATCCAGTAGATATGTGGGTCCCATTCCATTTAATCTTCATTTAAACACAAGTAGCATTGCCTTAAAATCAATTCTGTAGCTTACTGGGAGCCGATGCAGCGATCTTAACATTGCAGTAATGTGGTCGAACTTCCTTGTTTTTGTAAGAACCCTTGCTGCTGCATTTTGTACAAGTTGAAGCTGTTTGATGGTCTTTTTGGGGAGGCCTGTAAAAAGACTGTTACAGTAATCAACCTTACTAGAAATGAAGGCATGTATTAGCTTCTCCAGATCATGTGTAGACATGTCATGTCTGACACAAGTCAGAACCGAAACTAAACTAGACGATAAGTGCACAGGAGGTCACACACAAACTGGTTCATCATTACACTACTTGTTTGGTGGCAGAGAAGAGCAGTTGGTGCAATGGCGTTGGCTCTGATTTACAGGTTGATTTTGGCTTCTATAGGCCTACTGTTGATGATTGTGAGCACAACACCTACGCCAACAACAACAACAGTGACCACCACAGCGCCTAGTACTTCGACTAAGGCAACAACAACAACAACAACAACAGGTAGGTGGTTAAATGAGCTGCAACGTTTGATTTAACAGACTAAGGGGAAGGGCCAGTGAAGTTAAAGTCCATATGCCTCTGTGAATAGATGTGATTTCAGGTGCTTCTTGAACGTAGCCAGTGTTAGAGCCTGGCGTATGTTGGGAGGTAGACTGTTCCAGAGCGTGGGGGCAGCAACACAAAAAGCTCTGTCACCAACAGTACGGAGTCTGGCTCGGGGGATGATGAGATTGTCCTTTTCAGAAGACCGCAGAGACCTGGACTGGGAGTGGGGTTGGAGGAGTTCAGAGAGGTACTGAGGAGCAAGAGAGTGAAGTGATTTGTATGTCAACAGGAGAATTTTGTACTGAATGCGGGACTTCACTGGGTTAGACTGGGTCTGAGTGTGGGAGTGATGTGTTGCCACCGCTTCGTGCGAGATATAATTCTGGCTGCTGAATTTTGAACATACTGTAGTCGTTCCAAGGCTTTCTTGGGTAGGCCATACAGTACCCCATTACAGTAGTCCAGGCGGGAAGTGATGAAAGCATGGATAAGTGTTTCGGTCACAGAGTCGGAGAGTGAGGGCCGGAGTCTGGAGAGGTTCTTGAGATGGAAGAAGGCAGATTTGGTGATGTTTTTGATGTGAGACTGGAATGAGAGGGAAGGGTCAAGGACGACACCTAGGTTTCGCACCTCTGAGGATAATAGCATGCCACTTCCGCATGCCACTTCCGCATGCCACACATGCCACTAAATCATCTAAGCCCTACTGGCTATAGCATCTCCAAACTTCTAGAGATGGGATTTCTGGCTCTTTGACGGGATCCTGATCATAGTGGCTCGTTCCTTTCAAAGAGCCGTTTAAAAAACTGGCTCTTTTGAACCAAGTGCAATATTTTGAACATTTAGCCCCCTCATGGAGGCAACAAGTTCTCGCTCACGTGCTTTGTCAACATCGATCAACGGCAACAAAGTGAAATGAGCCTAATTACGAGGTCACTATTACGTGGTCAGCAATTGTGTGGCAATACCAAGTTAACACAGCTAACACATTAACACAATTAACAGTGTGTAGTGTAGTCATCGTGCCCGCATATTTCAGCCTTCACAGAAAATGTCGTAGACAGTAGGCTCATTTGACTTTGTTGGCAACGGTTGATGTTGACAAAGTATGTGAGCGAGAACTTGCTGTCATGATGTGGGTGGTAAACACTGCATTTAACGTCGGCCACAAATGTGCACAAGACAATGAGCTCGCACCAGTTTGATCTGCTCGCACACCACGTGTGAGGTGTGGGGGGACAGGTGGGGGGAGGAGCTCAAGTGGGGAGCAGTGCAAACTTGTGTAGACAAGGGTGTGATTCGATTCGATGCATTCGATTAGTCATCAACGCATGCATGTGCATTTAGACAGCAATGCACTCTGGATGAAAATGCTGCATGACGGTTAGATTTGCTGTCAAACTTCAAAATTTCGGTGATGTTGCGTCAACGAGGTGACATGTCACATGGTGTCAAACTATCGCGGGATGAATGTGACTGTAGTCAGATCTTGCAACCTCTGCAGTTGCTTATCCCCTTCAACGCTCGCTTGCAGACTGCCTCTGAGGTCACGCGCCCATGAACTGGTTGGTCAACAACTCACTCACGTGTGTGTATAGGAGTCTTGTCTCACACCTCTACACACCCAGGTGAAAAACCCATATACTTAAAGTGTACTTTTTTTGACCGTACTTAGTACAAAGTGTACTATTTTCGGTGATTTAAAGTGCGCTTCATTGCACTATTAGTGCGCTGAAGCACTACTAAAGCAGTACTTCAGCACATTTGCTGCACACTGAGGATGCTAAATTGGCACCGCTTTTGGACAACTTTAAGTGCACTACAAGCATACTTTTGAAAGTATGCTCCAAACACGCTTTTCATGCATTCGTATGGCATTAATAGTGTGCTTGAGTACACTTCTATAACATTTTATTGTTACTAGAAGTACAATAAAAGTATATTAACTTCATGCTTCTTTGGACTACATTGGAACATTTTAAGTCTGTAAAAAGTATATCATATTAAGTATTGTAAATATATAACAGGTATGCTTGAAGTATATTTACAGTACACTCCCAAGTACATGAAATAATATAAATGTAATAGTACAATCCATGCTGGTCCTCAGAGCTTGTACATTACACACAGCAGTGATACAGTATGCATTCCTAGCACGGACTGACATTTACAATCATTGCATTATTACAGAGATTTCAGATACACATTTCACTTTATTTCATTCTTGTTCCACCTTCCTGCAATTGATCATTTGAATTGATCACTGATGGTGACCCTTGATTCTTTGTTTGAACAACTAGTTCCAACTTACCTCTCACCATGATGTCATGGGAAGTGTGAGCCTATATATACCAGAACATATACGTGACCATCATAATGACGGTGGGAACATGGTCATTTTTTGTGTACCACTTTAAAATTTTAAAACTCCTACAATAAACGCAGAATATAACAATGAGTAATATTTTCATGCAAACCAAAGATATTCCTTAGAGGTCAATGGCTTTCTGTTTGAGAAATTGAGCTCCAAGAAGTGCATTACATGATGGTACATGCATGATGATGCATGATGGGTAAATGCACTTTGTGTAAGCACACTTTGAATATATTTGGATGAAGCACAATCATGGTGCACTTAGAAAAAGTATACTTCCAATATGTTTAAGTGATTTACTTTAAAGCGCACTATAGAAAATCACACTTCGAAGTCACTTGGGTGAAGTATAATCAAAGTGCACTTAAAAAAAGTGCAATTGCAATATGTTATTAAAAAATACACTTTTAGTAAGTTCACTATTAGAACACTATTAGTATATTCCTCTAAATACACTTTAGCCAAACATCTTCTAAGTGCACTTTATGTATGGTTCGCAAAGTGTACTTTCTTTGAGTGCAATTTAATTACATCTATTTTTATGTACACTGTAGATGCACATATTGTAAACATACTTTTTCTCAGCACAAAAAGTGAGAGTGCACTTTTAACATGCTAAGTACACTTCAGTTGTGCTTTTATTGTACTAAATTGAACCACTTTTTCACCTGGGCAAGTTTGCGCAGGTCCCCACTTCAGCTCCTTCTCACTGCCTGTCCCCCCACTCCTCACACGTGGTGTATTAGTAGAGCAAACTGGTGCGAGCTCATAGTCTCGTTCATATTTGTGGCCGACTTTAAATGCCCTGTTTTAATAACACCCACATCGTGACAACAAGTTCTCGCTCACGTGTTTTCTGTCCATCGGTCGACAAAATTCTAAGTCGATCGCACCTACTGTGGGAGTTGCAAGGTCCGTCTGCAGTCGCATTGATCCCGCGATAGTTTGAGACCATGTGACATGTCACCTTGTCTGTGCAACATGACAAATTTGTTAAGTTGGACAAGAAATCTAACCATCATGCAACATTTTCATCCAGAATTCATTGCTGTCTGTATGCGCATGCAGCCATTACGGAATCTTAATTCCGCCTAATGTGATGAACCGCATTCGTCATAGTTTAGGTGACATTGTCAATCTGTTGTGAAAGTGTTGTGAAAGAAGGTCTGACTAGCTAAACACTTTAGATTCTAGGCCTACAGCCTTCAGCATCTAGGCTAGCCTACACAGTAAAAATGCCGTATTAATAGGCTACCTTTGCAGACGAGCATCAACAGGGATAAGCAACTGCAGGAGGTCTGTCTGCAGTCGCATTGATCCCGAGATAGTTTGGCACCATGGGGGAAAAAAGAGACGCTACTGGAAGTGAAAGAAAATTTCACACGTACTACGTGGTAGGCCTACAGTACATACTGTACATACAATTGCGGTATTTTTGCCATTTTACATGAACTTCTCTATCTCGGATCATTGTCAGTTAAGCTATATCTTTAAAATGAGATTTTATCACGTTACTTTAGATTTAGATCGACACTTTTGCCTGAGTACGGTTTAAGTACAGTAAAGTAATGATACTTGTACACAATTCATTTTTTTAGTAGTCCTTCCACCCTTGGTGGTAGGATACATAGGCCTATTATGATTTCTATGTGATAGATTGTTTCAAGAAGGAGGCCGCACCTTGCATATTAGTGTTTTTTTATTGCACAGACCTGTGCCTTCCTTGTGATGTGCAATAAAAAAACACTACTATAGTATGCAAGGTGCGGCCTCCTTCTTGAAACATTGAATTTGAAATTTGGGCCAGCACCGTCAGAGACTTAAATAATGAAGAGTGACGCCTGCTCCAAGAAGAAAATTGACATACAGCTCCAGGCCACTTTATTAGAATAGCATGAAAAAGTAGATTTATTTCCATAATTCCATCAATAATGTTAAACTGACATGGATTATAGATTCATGGCCCAGTTTTTTAACTATTCCAATCATTAAATTGTTTATTTTTACACATTTTGGTCTTCCAGCTCATAAAAACCATGAATTGGGGAATTCTAACTAATTAGAGTCCTAACTAAGTTAGAGTCCTAACTAAGTATTGAACATTGCATGTTATGTAGAAAGTACCAAATTTCAACTGATTTGATGTGCACTGATGTGAAACGAATTTTGATGAAGAAAATTGTGATTTTATTACAATATTCTAATAATGCGAATTTCCCAATTCATGGGTTTTTTGAGCTGGAAGGCCAAATTATGTAAAAAGAAAAACTTGAATGATTGGAATAGTTAAACAACTGGGCCATGCATCTACAATCCATGACACTTTAACATTATTGATGGAATTATGGAAATAAATCAACTTTTTCATGCTATTCTAATAAAGTGGCCTGGAGCTGTATGTGATAGATTGTGAAATCTGGTGGGTATTCCAAGGAGGTTGTTAGAACAGTTATTAACAGTGAAGATGATGATTGTCATTTTTATTCATTCTATATGTTTTCTGTTTAACACAGAGAGGACGACAACACTGTACTGGACATCAACCTCCTCTCCTAGCCAAGGTAAAAAAGGAAAAGCAACCCCATACCTCTCCACACACCCGGGTTGACAGATCTAGCCTAATCATTTTCAGTAGATAAACAAAATAACACAAAAACCTTCCACCACTTTGTAGTAGTTTTACCAGCGTTTTATTTACGTTGTTTTATTTATGTGCTTTGTATGGCTGGCTATGACAGCTACAATAATACCCAACCAACGTGGATGTCTCAATCTTTCTATAGCAGGGGATGGGAACCATTTTCATTCGAGGGGCCACTTCAAATTCAGCCGAGGGCCGTAAAAGTCCTCAGAGGGATGTACTATGAACACAAACCAGGATTTCGCAGCCACCTGTAAAACAGACCCCACCTTCTCTAGGTCCCCTGAATATAACTGCTTTGTATTGCAAATGTATTTTCTAAGATTCCTTTACAAAATATGTCATATTTTATGTAAAGCTGCATGACATTAAAAATATATAAAATTATATTATATAAAACGGCCCTCGAGACATAGGTTCCCCAACACCTGCCTTAGACGGTTAGGCCTGTTATATAGGCTATGGCTTTGGTGATGTGGGTGGGGAGGCAGGTAATGACTTGTTGTGTGGATCATGGCAAATATTAGCTGTGCATGTGTGAACATATGCCTATGCATACAGTGCACACTACAATGTGTGGGTGTGTGTGTGTTTTCTTCACAGACCTGACCGGGCGTATGTTCAGCATGTCGCCCGACAGTTCCGTGGCGTTGCAGGGCTTCAACTCTTACCAAAACACCTACGCCTTCACCGTCTGCCTACGTGCCATCTTCGAGATGTCATCAACACGAAACATCTTCAGCCTGAGCATCGGGACCAGCGTTGCCCTGTCTCTGACCACATCACCATATGCCACAGAAATTCCACCAGGTTAGAAGACTTAATTGTTACAATTATAAGAGGAAGAAGAGCAGAAACAACAAAAATATAAAACTCTTGCTTTTGTTAGTATTTTATTAGCTCAGCATCATGGATATGAACACTAGATGCTGTGTTCAGCCTTTTGTCGTGACCCAACCCCTCCCATTGCCATCTTGTATTCTGTTTTTCATAGATGCTATTATACCGCCACCTACAGGATAATGTGTGTATCGTATATGAATAACATGAAAGGGATCTGACTTTCCAATATAAAGGAGTGGTCAACACTGTTTGATCCTCACTTGCTCATGTGTGCTAATGTTCTTACGGGTTTAACTGCCACTGCAAAAGTGAGAAGTTAACTGTTTACCGAACTCTACATTCCAATTGGCTACTTGCTTACTCACCTCGCTTAAAGTTCAAATATTTCTGTCTCGGAATCCGCCCACATCACATAGCTTGTACTCTCCTCGCCTGTCCCCCAGACCTCGCTTTGCTGGAACACATAAACATTGTATTGACTTCTCTAGCTGAGTGAGTAACCAGTAGCGATGTGTGTGAATGTAGCTCAAGGGTGGCAATCGGCGTAACAGACAGCATTATTTTGCATTCAGCCTTGAATATGATATCCCTGACCTATTATGATATCCCTGACCTAGTATGATATCCCTGATCTGATCTACAGGTTACCAGCTGACCCTGGGTCAGGCCTCTAAGGCCTTCAAGATGGTGTCTAAGGTGCCCTCCGTGAGCAAACTCTGGCCTTGGACCAGCCTGTGTGTGACCTGGGATTCCACGACGGGAATGACACAGCTGTGGGAGGACAACTCCATGAGCGTCAGGAAGAGCATGTGGAGGGGGCAGGTGAGCGGACGGACACCACACACACACACACACACACACACACACACACACACACACGCGCACACACACACACACACACACACACACACACACACATCAGGAAGAGCATGTGGAGGGGGCAGGTGAGCGGACGGACACCACACACACACACACTCACTCACTCTCTCTCACACACACACACACACACACACACACACATCAGGAAGAATATGTGGAGGGGGCAGGTGAGTAGAGACACACGTACACACACACACACACACATACACAACACACACGTCAGGAAGAGCATGTGGAGAGGGCAGGTGAGGACACGGACACACACACACACACACACACACACACACACACACACACACACACACAGAAACACACATGCGGCTACAATCCAGCCATACCCATCCTGCAGCACACAAACGGTTTTCCTCATCAGTATCAAAAAGTTCCCTTAAAGGGGTATGCCACTATTTTGGGGCTTAATACAGTTAAAATCGTTGGCCAGAGTTTATAAAGGTGGTTAAGTGTCTTATTTTTCATGTAAGCCGTTGTCTTGCTTTAAGACAAGTTAAAAGAGGGAGCATGTTGCTAAGCTAGTGGCGACATACTCTCTCTTTTAACTTGTCTTAAAACAAGACAACACTTAACATGAAAAATAAGACACTTTACCACCTTTATGAACCTTGGCCAACGATTTTAACTGTATTAAGCCCCAAAAGAGTGGCATACCCCTTGAAGCCCTCCTCACACAACCTCAATGCAATGCAATATAGTAACGTTATAGGCTAACGTATGAATCATATTCTAAACTTCTACCGAACATGAGAATTGTACCCTGTTACCTCTTTAAAATACAGTAATATACAAATAGAATTCAATAGTTGAAGGATCCATGCACAGCTTCTAGGTGCTGGTAGACGCAAGACTGTTTAACACAAAGTCAAACAAGTGTGCGGTAAACTCTTTTCTTCTGAATACTTAACTCCTTTCCCTTTCGCGTCCTCCTCGCAGGGTTTCTACGGCACGCCGGTCTTGTCCCTGTCCGGGTTCGAGGGCCAGGTGACGGACATGCACATGTGGAACCAGGCGATGCCCGTGTCCGTGCTGCGCTCCTACAACCAGGGCTGGGGCTACCCGCAGGGCACCATGCTCAGCTGGGCTCGCACCAGCTACAGTGTCAGGGGCTCACCCATACTGGAGAAGGCCTACGAGAGCCTGGGAGCAGCTGCGTCTGAAGGTATACTGTACATACCAGGGCCTGACACTGACACATTGGCCAAACCAGCCAAATGCTATTTATTTATATTTATATTGATACGGATGTAATATTGGCAGATGTCTTGATAAGCTCAGTTTTTGATCTTCTAGACAATTAGCATTTTTTTTTTAAATCTTAACTTTAAAATGAACTTTTCTTGCCTCTCAGGGAAAGACGAAAGTGCTGAGGAGCAGAAGAAGGAAGTGCCTGTGAGGCGAAGCTGGTGGTGGAAGCAGGGGAAGATGGGTAATGTAGTTCAGGAGGGCGCAGAAAACAAATATGGCTGCCTGGGCCAACGCAAGCGCTGTGGGAGGAAGACTCTGTAGAGGGGGGATCAGTGACGTGTGCAGAGGTGTCAATCATCTGAAAGTTTAAAAAACTGCAAAATATCCAACCTTATTCAAATTTTCATCTTTAAAATAGAGTTTCAAAACAAAAATTCTGCAGTACTTGGATTGAAGGATACTACACACCCAGCATAGAGTTGGAACTGCATAATCCGCATCCATATTTGCAAATGATTGGCTGATTGTTTGCTTTACATTATTTATATATTTTTTTAAAGAAATAACAATTTCTATTATTTTAGAAAATAATTGTATTGTGATAAAAAAAACATCCTTGAACGGCACCTCAGCAGTTCCTGGGGGGTTAGGCCCACGGGCACCAAGTAGGTGATCCCTGCTGAAGGCCAACTGGAAACCAAAACTAGTCTATATTATTTGCTTAAACACAGGTGATTTGTCTCATAATGTAAATTACTGTACCTGTCCAAGACCGGCATGCTTGTTAGATGCAGTTGATTCAGAATAATGTCTGACAGTCAGATGGAATGTGCATTTTCTAACTCAGGGATTGGCACCTCTGGATGCAGCACCCAGAAGATTCCACAGTCAAGTTTAATCAGCTCACTCAACTATTGAAATGAATGGTATTTGTCTGAAGTGATTTTAATGCGATTTTTTATTGGCCACAACAGGCCAATTCTGACTTATCTTTTTTTATATTAATCATGTTCAGTCAAATCATTTAAACAATTTCTTCACTGTATTTTTTAAAATATCAACCACTTCGTCATTTAGCTTGATTGCATTTTTATTATTATTTCAGTGTAATGTACACTCAAAATGTCACTATAGGCCTTGACTGTGGTTCAGACAGCAAAGGCACCGTACTGTTAAGGTGGGGTGATTCCAGACCAAGGTCATTTCCTGATCCTACCCCCATCTCCCTGTCACCATCTCACACAGTCCTATCAAATAAAGGCTTGAAAACCCTGTGTACGGTGCACTGTGTAGGATGGTTGTCAGAGCAGGTATTGCAGATATGCTGCTCATTGAAACTGTGCTGCCTATTGCCAAATTTGATCTTTGCATGAATATTTACCAAGTAATTAAGCTAATATTTAGTAGTATGGCCAAGGTACAGTGTGTTTTGCATCTAAAAAAGTCTATTTCTGCTAATTCATTATGGCGGGCACAATTTTCCAAGTCATAATGAATACCTTTTTTTACTAATTTGATGACGGTGATAAGTATTCATAAAAAAGGTAACATTTGTGAAAAGGCAGTATGAATTCTGGAAATAAACCACTAAACATATTACAAAGTGCACCTTCAAGAAAACTTGCAAGGAATGCCCTTTTACATAAGTCATTGTATACATAGTCATACATACATGATACATTGGCATTACTGTGCATATATAGGCTGTTGCACTGTGAGCACTAACTGCTTAATAATGTAATAAAATTGCACTTTTAAAATGTCTAATTTGCACCCCTGTGTCTCTTACTGCAGGCAGACAGCAAAACTTGTTACAGTTTGGTATCGTATCGGCCTAACTGTGCAGTAGATACTGGAATTCAGGTGTCAAAAGTAAAAGTTGAAGTAAATGTATAGTGTAAGTCCTGTACATGTAAAAATAGGTGCTGTTACTGGAAAAAATATATTAAACACTAAAAATGAAATCCACCAAAAAAAATGGATCCAACCAGCACAGAATCAGCTGATTGACTAGTACAGTGACTGTAGATCACTTACTCAGTGAAGTTAGCTGTGCTAAGGAAAGTGGCAGTTTGCTCGTTTTGCAGAGTTTATCTTGTTTTTATTTTTTATTATTTTTTACTTCTGACATCGCTGCCTTTAGCTGACACTAGTATCCAAAGCCACTTATTTACTACTGGGTATTGGTTTAGTCCCTGGAACAACGTGGGGCCAGGTGTCTTGTTCATGACTGCTTCAGGCACTGATGGTAAGGGAATTCAAACCTGTCACCTTCCAATTCCAAATCAGACTCCCTAACCAGGCAACAGCACTTCGTAGGTTCCGATTAACGTGCAATTCTTCTTACAACCACTAGGCCACACTGTTGTTATCATTTCAGGCAGAAGAGAAACAGGAGATAATACAAAAGGGTGGTTAGTGAGTACAGGGCCGCATTATTATACAAAATATGCTGAAAGAGTCGAAAACCTTCCAGTAGACAAGTGTTTCTCAATGGGGGCTCTACAGCCCCCTGGGGGTGTTGGGGAGCCCTAAAGGGGGCGTTGAGAAGGATACAACTGAGAGTGGTACACTGCAATAGACGGTTCTCTGTGAGAGTGTGTGTGTGCATTTTAATATGCAGACTCCCGTCCTCCACTTGTGCTTGTGGCCTCGTGTTTTTCTGACACCTCGCCTCCAAGGAGAAAACAGTCAAAAAAAGTTTCCCCGCCGTCAGCCTATCCACACAACAACAACTTTTGGGACACTGTTCTTCATTCACCATCCCAATTGCAAATGAGAAAATGACATTAGAATTGTGCTGTTGCAAGATATTGAATTCATTTTCTGTTGTCAGTCATGTAATCATGAGGTCACAAGCAGGCAAGGGAGGACTGGAGTCCGCATATTGGAATGCACCCTGTGTGTGAGAGTGTGACCTTCCAATTGAGGGATCCCTTCTGTGAGTGAATGGGTACAATTCAACCTGCTTCGTCCCTTCCTTCCTGTTTGTGGCCTCCCGATGATGCAAGGAGGTAGTTTGATTGCCACCCTTTGCGTGGGAGGGGAGAGCTATCACATTTAACCTCACCACACCAAGCTGGGTACTTCCTGCAATCACAGGTGCAGCACATACACAATGTTATTGCACTTGTTTGTGTGGTTTCCAATGCAGTAGCAATCTGACTCTGTCTCTCTTTCTCGCTCTCTCTCTCTGCATGCACACACACACACAAAATTCATTACATTATATGCATATAAGGAAGACAGGAAATAAACAACTCTTCACTCAACTGTTTTGAAAAAGCCTAAAATATTTATTTATTTTAGGAACAACAGTGGGCAGTACAGTGCCAAAGCTGTACGTCAGCAAGAGTTGGCATTTAGAATGCATCACACACTCTCCCCCAGTTGTCGTAATTCCACGGTCATTGCTACTGAACAAGAGGAGAGTCTAATAAAATTCAAAGATTGACAAAGTACAACAACAACAAAAAATGCTAATTCTAATTCAGTCAGATTGTGAAATGTCTCAGACTTTCCCTTCGCTGTGGTCAAAAAGGTTCACATATTAACAGAAATGCTGGTTATTGATTGATGTGTGCATAAATGAAGTCAAACAATAAAAAAGCAATGTTGGATAACACAATACGTACTTAAAACAAGTTAAGAAGCCATGGGCATGGAGTTCAAATGTGTAAAACACAACTTCAAAACAAAATGTGCTTCACCAAATATTGTCTACTCTCACATAACTGAGATTTTTTTTTTTTTTAAATCATGTGTTCAGCATTAGAAAACACATCAAGAATTCACTTTCATCGTTAATGCCTTTTTGGCAGTATTAAGCATTGAGTAATTACTGTGTTGCAGCTTATACATAAACATGTCGAGTCATTGAGAATACTCTCAATGTGTCAAACAAATCATGGCAAACCAATTCATTTCCCTTCTTAAGGCAAAATTATAGCAATACTGAGTTATTGGGAATTGACTGGTAATGGTGTGAGTACCTGTATGTCAAATGTTGATTGTAAATCAATCGGTCTTTAGAAAACACCATACCTGTTGTCAATAGTTTAAAAGATTACAGCATACAGTATATTGGCTATACTTGTGAAACCGCATGATGATGGACAGACGGTTATTTGATTATTATGATATGTGGTTTAAGTGAAAACATGTTCCTTCTTGGTAAAATATACTCCACCCACACATCATTTAACAGGTCGGTTACACTTAACATTACAGGTGGCAATTGTGTGGTAAATTTTGTCATTTCAACATAATCATTTATGGCCACATTTCAATTAATTACTATGCTGTATCCTTACTGTTGCTCAGCTTAATGGACACTCAGATGCATGTACATGAACAATGTACACCCACGCGAGCACACACACACACACACACACACACACACACACACACACACACACACACACACACACACACACACACACACACACACACACACACACACACACACACACACACACACACACACACACACACACACCTGTGTTACATCTGCTTGTGCACATGTACTGTATGTAAATCTAATGATTATGCTGGTAATTACTTGTGATATGTGGTCATAAATGATTACTATGCTGAAATTACAGAGAAATTACCATGCCAACTTATTAGCGATCTGTAATGTAAAGTGTTCCCGAGTCCCTGCCAGATCCAGAGTGTGTGATTGGTTGGAGGTGTCATCCATCAAGGCTGGGTGCCCTCATTGGTGTATGAGGCTGTTGTAGGCAACCTCATTGGTGGATGTGGTGGCTGTGGGGCGGGATCAGGCCTTGATGATGGCCTTGCCCAGGTTCTCCCCTCTGAGCATGCCCATGAAGGCTTTGGGCATATTCTCAAAACCGTTAGTCACATGCTCAGGAGTCTTCAGTTTACCCTGTAGGAGAGAGAGAGAGAGAGAGGGGGAGAGGGAGAGGAGGGAGAGAGAGGGATTTTAGATAAGAATTCTTGAGAAATAAATGCATGCCCATGAAAGCTGTCAGCATATTCTCAAAACCGTACAGTATGCTTAGTAAAACATGCTTAGGAACTGTTCGTAATTTACCGGGGGGGGGAGGGCTGGTGCGTAGGGGGGGGAGGGCCATGATGAAAAAAAAATGAAGTGGGGGGGAGGGCCATGGCAAAAAAAAAACGAATTTATTTTATTTTATTTAAATAATAATAAAAAATGCAATACTTCTCTGAAACACATTGCTTTGCGATGCAAGGTCCCGGGTGCATACTTAAGCAGTGGAGCGTGTATCTGTAGCCTAGTCATCCCTAGGCATACCTATGGATGCGTGTAGGCATACCGAATTATGTGTTAGCCTAGGCTAAATATTATTTTTGGTGCTTTTGTGTGGAAAAGACCTTGTGCCATAACGGTGACCGCGATTTCCTCGGGTTAGGCTACTGCTGGAACGACATTGCAAAGTTGGTCCTGGATCAACATCTGGTTTCAGTGGTTATCCATGTCAGATTTCGCGCCAGTAACGTCTTCTGTAGCCTATGGATTACAGTATTTCTCAATTGGTTTTGTACATTTCTCGAATCTCTCTCGCAATTTGCAAAACATAATATTCATTCTGAAAATAGCTTTAACAAATGGCAAGACACCGTGGATAACCTGCAAAACCGAGTCTCTTGCTCAAAACCCTTATTTGTCTTGCAAAATCAAGTTTTTTGTGTCAATGAACGTATCAGTGCCAGCAGAATGGTTAGTCATTGTGTCATAGTGTATGGACAAGCTAGTCAAATCAATTTCTCATGTTGTCAATTGAATAGTACACTCTTGAGGATCTTTTCTGAAGTGAAATGTTGTTTAGATTGGATGGGAAATGTTGTAAATTCAGCTTTATATTACATTGATCAGATAAGATTGAGATAGTTTCATGCATTCAGTGACAAAGCTTTTTGAGTGATATGACAAAAGCAATTGATAATGTACGAAATCACTGAGAATTGTACACAGCCATGGCATGGTGGACGAGAGCATTTGCTATATGCCGAAAACAATGAGAAACTGATTTGACCATGTGCACAGGTAACACCAGGAAGTCACAATTGAACAAAGACTTTTGAGAATCATTATTCTGTTGTGAGAAATGTACAAAACCAATTGAGAAAAACTGTAAGATCAGTTATGCAGAAGTGCCATGCTGTTACAAAATACAATTATTCACTGACAGGTTAAGTTTAGGAATATGTTTTGGTAAAGGCATAATTTGGCATGTTGTTAGGTTGGTGCACACATTTTCACTGACAGGTTGTTTAGGAATTAGTTTTGGTTTAGGCACAGTTCCACATAGCCACTGTAATAGCCTACCTAACCAGAGCCTAATACCACCGTGACGGCACTTGGCATGCCCGTTAATTTTTGGAATCAGACCTAGAATAGGCTAACATACCAGATGTTGATCCAGGACCAACTTTGCGATGTCGTTCCAGGAACAACAGTAACCCGAGGAAATTGCGGTCACCGTGCCCAACGCAGGGCGCCCCTCCAGCTGTTTCGCTCGCTATCATAGTCGACTTGAACATTTGGTGATGTGTCAGTGCATCGCAAGGCACAGAGAGATGTGCACGAACAAGCCTACTAACTTTGGACAGAGCTTCGAGGCGGCTGCTCAACTTCGGAATCTCAAAGTGAAATGTAGCCTATTTTCTTCCAACCGGCATTATCAGCTGTCAAACTGGCGCGCGCCACCCTAAAAATGCAGCGGTTTACAAGAATGTTTACTTTTGGGAAAATAAAAACACGTTTTGAAATAGTCTAGGCTAGAGCTACTGTTTGGAGCCATACGCCTACTTTAACCCTGTAATCCCACCAACTCGAGTCATCCTGCAGGTGAGACCGCTTTCTCACGCAGCTTGGTCTAGAACTAGGACCCACATGATTGACAACCTAGAGTCTAGGTTGTCAATCATGCGGGCAGAGCGAGAGAGAAGAGAGGGTGGGGGGTTCACTTCGAGATTCCGCAGTTGAGCAGCCGCCTCGAATCTCTCGGTCCAAAGTTGAACAGAACAGTTAATAGGCTACACTGTTCGTGCACATCTCTCTGTGACAATTGCCATGCACTGACATGACCAAATGTTTAAGTCGACAAGGATAGCGAAACAGAGCTGGAGGGCGCCCTGCGTCGGGGTTAAATGGCGCAATTTCTTCTCACACAAGAGCACCAAAAATGATATTTAGCATTTACATTTTTGTACCTGTAGGGGGAGGGCCATGGGAAAACAAAATTGAAATGGGGGGAGGGCCATGGGGAAAAAATTGAGGTGGTGGGGGAGGACCATGTTTTTTTTTTTTTGACCAGCGCACCAGCCCTCCCCCCCCGGTAAATAACGTACAGTCCCTTAGGACACTTGAGCTTACCCTGTAAGAGAGAGAGAGAGAGAGAGACAGAGACAGAGACAGACATTGACGTGAAATAGATGGGAAGAGAGAGAGAGAGAAAGACATGAAGAAGGGAGAAGCAGAGAGAATCTGGAGTTGTGCAAGAGGGTCCAACACACACACGCGCACTCACACACACGCACACGCGCACACACACGCGCATGCACGCATGCAAAGGACACAGGAAAAGTGTAACGAATGGAAGTGAACATCTTGTTGCAAGTTCATGACCCACTCAAACAAGTCGGAAACAATAATTTCAAGGTTGAAGGAGCACTGATTACAAAGGAAGGAAAAACTAGATTTCATCCACGCTCCTGAAATGTTTTTTTTCCCTGGGTCTGTCAACGAGAGAGGACTTCGGCAATGAGAACATTTTATTGAGTAAAACGGCCAAATGGGGTTATGCGGAGTTGAAAGCATATTGGGCTGGGTTTTTTGTTGCACGTTTCAGAATAAATTAGATAAATACGAATAAATCACGTCAGCCAGATGTCTTGAGAAATTAGCAAAATTAGCCACGTTAGCTGTATTACAGGTTTGTCTGAGGGGCATATGGCTTCGGCGTTACACCTGAGAGAGAGAGAGAGAGAGAGAGAGAGAGAGAGAGAGAGCATATGAAGGAGATGGAGGGATAGAGAGAAGGAGGTGGAGAGAGAGAGAGCGCATATAAAGTAGATGGATGGAGAAAGAGAAGGAGGGGAGAGAGAGAGAGAGAGAGACACACAGGGAGTGCGTTGCAATATGCGGCCTTGCCTCCTCCACTTGCTTATCTCCTCGTACCAGGAAGTAATATGTCATGATGACATCACTGACAACAGCATTATATTTCAATATCTTGCAAAAGCTCAATTGTAGTCTAATTCTCATTTGCAATTGGGATGGTGAATGAAAACAGTCCCTCAAAAGTTGTTGTGGCTAAGCTGACAGCTGGGAAACTTTATCGTTTTCTCCACAGAGGAGGGGCCAGGAGGTGGGACGAGGAGACAAGAGAAAGTGGAGGAGGCAAGGTCACATATTGCAACGAACTCACAGAAAGAGAGCAACTTGCCTCTTTCCTCCAGGCCAGCAGGCGGCGTAGTGACTCTGGGTTCTTGTTCTCCCAGCGGCCCACCATGAAGCCCTCCATGCGCAGCTGATTCATGATCATCGTCAGGTGAGGGAACGGGCCTGTTAAAGACACAAACACACAAGCACACACACGCGCACACACACGCACACGCACCAAGTACAAAGAAATGCAGAGCATTGAGGTTAGGGGCATAGGCGCTGGAAAGGGGGATACAGTGGCGCATATGCATCCCCACTTTTGGGCTCCCTAAATGAGGCTGTAAATGTACTGCAGACAAATGAGTGGAGTGCTGCAGCAGTAACATTGTTAAGAAATAATGTTAAGAAATAAGAACTACTGAAGAAGCCTACACTGAACCCTGCTCATGTCGAAAACTACAGACCTGTCTCACTGCTTCCCTTCCTATCCAAGACGCTAGAAAGGGCAGTTGCAAAGCAGGTCACCAACTTCCTAAACCAGAACGGATTACTGGACCCAAAACAATCTGGTTTCAGAAGCGGACATTCAACTGAAACTGCGTTACTCTCAGTGACTGAAGCTCTAAGGACTGCAAGAACGGAAGGACTATCCTCGGTCCTCATCCTACTAGACCTGTCTGCAGCCTTTGACACAGTCAACCACAAGATCCTCCTGAGGATACTCACAGCCATGGGAATCACAGGCGTTGTCCATTCATGGTTCAACTCCTACCTCTCTGGACGCACCTTCAGTGTGTCATGGCAAGGGAAACTGTCTACGACTCACACCCTCTCCACAGGCGTACCCCAAGGATCAGTGCTGGGACCCCTTCTGTTTGCAATATACAATTCCACCCTGGGACGTGTCATTCAAACACATGGGTTCTCCTACCACTGCTATGCTGATGACACCCAGATGTACCTGTCGTTCCGTCCAGATGACACCACGGTTTCGGAACGCATCGCTGCCTGCCTCACCGATTTGTCAACATGGATGAAGGACCACCACCTACAGCTGAACCTGGCCAAGACAGAGCTCCTGGTGATCCCAGCTAAAGAGTCGCTTAGTCACAACATCAACCTCAAGATAGGCTCCACCATCGTGACCCCAAACAAAGTCGCCAAAAACCTTGGCGTCATGATTGATGATGAGCTGTCATGCTCCAACTACATCAACTCAGTCACCCGGACCTGTCGATTCCAGATGTCCAACGTACGGAATATCAGACCTGTGCTGACACAATATTCTACACAACGACTGGTGCAGGCCACTGTCCTGTCCCGCGTTGACTACTGCAACTCACTCATGACAGGCCTACCTGCTTGTGCGCTAAAACCTCTGCAGATGATCCAGAATGCGGCGGCACGGTTGATATTCAATCAACCCAAAAGGACCCATGTTACTCCTCTATTTATTG
>NC_085877.1:29094764-29129764 GCF_034702125.1 Engraulis encrasicolus | reverse complement strand
TAGTACATTACAGATATAAACAGGTAGCTGACGCGTGTGTGTGTGTGTGTGTGTGTGTGTGTGTGTGTGTGTGTGTGTGTGTGTGTGTGTAACCACCTTGGCGTCGCTGCCGGCCGAGCCGACCACACGGCATCCCTTCAGCTTGGCGATCTGGCCCACCACCGTTCCCACGGCACCTGCCGCCGCGTTGACCAATAGCGTCTCGCCTGCCCTCAGCTGGCACACTTCCTCCAAACCATATAAGGCAGTCAGCCTGTGGAGCAACAGGGTGGGTTAAAAGTAATTTTCTGAGAGAGAGAATTTCTTTTATTTCTGAACATTGGGGGGAGGGCTTAGTGCCTTTTCTATATTAAAACAAATTACACTCACGATTGAAAGGTGCCAAACAACCTCCTGAGGAAGGTCATTAGACCGAATGCTTGGCCATTAGAAGAAGAAAAATGATTCAAGTGTGCAGACATTTTTCTTTGAGAGTGCATTCTGGATTTTTAAAAAATGAAGAAGCAACAGGAAAGTGGTGAGAGAAAGAGAAGGTAGGGTTGATAAATGACCCAGACTGCATTCAAATCTAGATCCCCATGAGCAATGTTTGACGTGTATGGTATGACGTGTATCCATACCATATGGGTAGTAAATGCATTGCATATGCCGCCACAAAGCAAGACAAAACTTGTTTTACACTTTCTCAGGAAAGCTCTGACAGTCACAACTCTCTAAGAGACATTAATGTCTGATTTGCTGCCTACATGTCTGTTTCACACACACAGTTTATTTGTTCCTAGATTACACAGTTTAAAAACAATAAGCCTGCTAGAATAAAAAAGTAATGAAAATCTTCCACACAAATACTACATTAACATAACATGCGTAATCCTTCTAAGGCAATCCTTGTTTTTATTCATAAATGATTTCCACACATGCCTGTGTATCCCAAAAAAACAAGAACAAATAAAGGAAGTAAACATGGACGAGATCCGTCGTTTAGTGGAACTTATTCCTTTCTTCAATGGTGTTCATATCCTGTAAATCTGACTCACAAACACAAAGCAGCTACGCACAGTTATCTTTCCCAATAACATACGCACATTATCGTCACGTTACAGATTGCCAAACAAAGCCAGATGGTTTGGAGAAACCTTTAAAGACAGAGTGTTGAAGAATTTGTAAATAAACTCGTAACACATGGGCGAGTGAGACAGGGCTGACAACATGCGGCCGTCCATGCTCAACTCTTTCATCACAGCCTCCTCAACCCAATTTACCACAGACATTTTGATTAGAGCCAGGTGCTGATCGATTGGTGCAGCTGGATTTAAAAGCTGTTTACAGTATACAGTATATGGATCTTTTTGAAAACGCATCGGTTTTGGTCTTCCGTTTACACGTAAGCATAGTTTTACAAAGCGCATATCAAAAATCTTTGTTGAAAGTATCCCATGTAGGGGGCAAAAACGCACCCGTTACGATGCAGTTTTAATTTTCATCCACATGTTGCGTTTACACATGATCGAATTAAAAAAATATCCAAATCTAAAAATATACGGATACCTGTAACCATCACCTTAGCGCAGTGATTCTCAAAGTGTGGTCCGGGGACCACTGGTGGTCCGCGACAGAGCTCAGGTGGTCCGCAAGGGGATTTCTACTTTTCCAAGACAAGCTAGCAGAAGTCTATATTTGCAAGATTAGGCTAGTACACAGCCAAACATGTCAGAAGTCATATTTTCACGTCAATAAGACAGCCTTGTAAATGTGAATAAAAAGTAAGTGATCTGCATCAAAATGAACAGTGTCAAATTAGCACCAGTCAACTGTCAATTCAGTTGATAGGTGGTCCCTGAAAATGTTTGGGGGGACAAAGTGGTCCTCGGTCTGTAAAAGTTTGAGAATCACTGCCTTAGGGGCATGGACCTACAAAACTAAGATAGGATTAGGAGAGGAGTCTTGGGACTTACAGGCCATTATCCTAACTCCTGTGCTTGTGGCCTCACGCTTTGCTAACGCTCCGCATCTGTGGAGAAAACAATTCAGTTTCCCCGCTGTCAGCCTATCCACAACAACTTTTGGGGGCTTGTCCCCATGCAACATCCCGCTTGCCGATTTAGTCGTCCTTTGACAGCAAGTGCTCTTATCTAAGCGTTCAGTCCTCTTAGGTTTACATAGCAATGTTGCATCACAGACGGTCCACTTCATTTAACTTGACTGATGACAATGACCACCACATCTGCTGCACACATGTGCAACTGTATATACGTCCATACAACACACACACACACACACACACACACACACACACACACACACACACACACACACACACACACACACACACACACACACACACACACACACACACACTAAAAAGAAACGTTATCAACTGGGTAAAATAATATCCATCCATCTATCAATCTTACCCTGGCATGCCAATGGCGCCCAGTGCCAGGGAGAGTGACACATCATTCGGCCAATCAGAGAGCAGGAGCTGGACTCCGGAGCCGTCTGATAGGGTGTGGGACCTCCAGCCCGCCCTGCTGACCACGTGAGCGCCCTCGGGGAACGCTGGGTTCTTGCTCTGCAACACCCTACACAGAGGAGGAAAGGAGAGATGGAGTTATACACAGCATAATACAATACAATACAATACAGAATGCAATAATGTGGGGGGGGCGTGGCCTAATGGTTAGGGAGGAAAGGGCTCTGTATGCTCTCGCAGCAGCGTGTCGTAGAGATGTCTTTGCAGAAATAGGGATGCAAATAAGCGATTAAATCATTAATTGTTCATTGTTTTGCCTTAACAATCCACTTACGATCAATTGATAAGTCAATTATTTTTTTACCCCAAATCTCAATGTTTCAAAAAAATTATATTAAATCTAATTTTAATTAAAAGTGAGATCAAACAATACATTTACATCAATTTATATTCATATTCATTAATCAAATGAGAATGAATAAATTGATCAATGAATAATTGAATGTTCCCACTCTTCAACCTGGGTAACAAAAAAAGGAAAGAGTTTGGTTTCCCACCAACATCTGTGCAATTTAAACATGCTGTGATTGATCATGCGACAACCTTTGAAACGCCCCAAGACGTCACGGAAATATAACCACTTTTACATTGTGTTTTACGACTTGACTATTTGCTTTCCAAGTTACAAACAAGCTCTTCTGTGCCTGGTCGGTAATCCATTCTTGAAGAGTGGCTTTCACAAATTGGTCTGTAATTGGTTCCATTCTCGGAGATCCAGCTGCCACGGCATACATCATACACACAACAGTGGTGCTGTCAAAAATGACTGATATATAATAAATTTCACATCATAGAGACATACTAATGTTGTGTGGTCTGTTCCTTTGACAACACTTCCTCTTATTACCATTCCAATATGGGGTTGCATACAGTATACTTCTTGACGGGGTGAAAGTCAACATACTTCCTCTCGTCCTTTTCTGATGCCTTCAGTCTCATGACTCGTCACTTGCAGCCCAAAGGTTGCTGGTTCGACTCCCGACACGCCAGGTTGGTGGGGGGAGTAATTAACCAGTGCTCTCCCCACCCTCCTCCATGACAGAGGTACCCTGAGCATGGTACCGTCCCGCCGCACTGCTCCCTTGGGGCACCATTGGGGGCTGCCCCCTTGACGGGTTAAGCATACCGGTAAATACAATTTCGTTGTGTGCAGTGCTGCGTCACAATGACAATGGGAATTGGAGGGATGTCTAATCTGCCCTAAAAAAAGCAAAGTTCAGTATCTACATATTTACTCAAAATCAAAATCTCCTTTATCTTGTGACAAAGCCTTATAGTCCAAATTTTAGAGATGTTGCCATGTCAAATTTGCCGTAACTACAATATCCAACCTAATATCGAGGTATTGTTAGCGGTTTTTTTTATCAGTTTCAATGTTGGCATAGTGGCTTAGTAATGGGGGAAAAGCCCTCCAAAATATGCTCGGCATAGGTCGAAAGTGGGGAAACTTTATCTTTTTTTCACACCAAGGCAACGTCTTTGGCGAGACCAAGGTAAGAGGCCAGAAGACACAGGAAAGACGGGGAGGTGGTAATTTGACTTGTGCCCGTGTTCTCAGACAGGCAGGATATACTGCATGTGGATCCTTGCCAGACACAAGCTCAAGAGAGTGCACTCCATCAAAGCCGGACCCCGTAATCACTAACACATGGCAGCCATTTTGAACTTCCAGCAAAGTGACCTTTTGATAAACTACGGTGTCTGTGGTCTGGGTGGTTTGGGGAATTGCTTTTTCTGAGGGATTTTTTTTTTGTTCCACAGTCCTTCTTCTCACAAATAAATAAACAACTCATGGAGACAGATGTTCATGCGTACGTGTGTGTATCAGAGAGAGAGAGAGAGAGAGAGAGAGAGAGAGAGAGAGAGAGAGAGAGAGAGAGAGACAGAGAGACAGAGAGACAGACAGAGACAGAACAAGAACCAGAACCAGAGTGTGTGTGTGTGTGTGTAAACCAGCTCACTTGGTTTCTCCACATTACCCAGTGTGCATTGTGTGTGATCTGGTTGCCAAAGCAACTACGTACTGTGAGGTCAGCTCTGCTAACAGCAGACAGATGCTGTGTGTTTGCGTGTGTGTGTGCACGCATCTGCCTCAGTTGTGTTAATGCTACCCATATGTGTGTGTGTGTGTGTGTGTATGCGTTTGTGCTCCTACTTGGCCACTTGTGTTCCGATCATCACATCTCCCTCCTTCATTCGCACGCGGCTGAAAGGCCTGAAAAGGAGAGAAGAGAAAAGACATGCAATAACCACTTTTCTACAGTAACTTCACCCTTAAAGCAGCTTACATATGGCATCACCCACATCTCATAGCCGTCAACACTCCCGCCTAGGGATGAAAATGATTAATCGACTTTAATCGATTAAAAAACAATAATCGCAATCGCCAATTCAACTGACAAGAGACCCAGGTGAAATGGGCATGTAAAGAGTGTGTGTGAAGAGGGGTGTGAATAGTGAGAATATTTAAATCACCTTTGGATGAAAGAAGATAGAATTCATTTAAATGTAGTATTTTATCTCACTTTTTAATTTTAATTTTTAGATTTAGTACGTTTTTTTTCGAGAAACATTGAGATTTCGGGGGGAAAACGCTGCTTATCAATTAATCGTAAGTCGATTGATAAGGCAATCAACTAACGATTAATGAATTAATCGATAATTTGCCTCCCTACTCCCGCCCCTTTCAAGTATTCTCCTACTAATGTCTACGGAATTCTTCGGGAAATTATGAAAGAAAGAAGGAAAAAGGAGGAAATGTTTGATTTCTGTAATTGCTCTCGGCTTATTATACACAATGTTTTTTACCCGACATGGCCTTCTTCAGGTATAAAGGGTTTGACGCTCCACACAAAATTTTCAGCACACAGCTCAGATTTTGCTACTAAAATGTTGGCAAAATATGCCACATATTTCAATTTCATATCATATTTCTATAATTTCAATAGACATCTGTGAATCTAGATCTTCAGAGTGGGTGTCCATGGATTTCAATCCTTGCAAGATTAATATGTATTAATCACAAACAATGTGATCAATGTAATACACATGGACAGCTCTTCATCATTCTGAATGTAACCTATCGGGTGGCTTTCAAGGACTCCATTGGATAAAAACCAGTCATGATACGCATGTAAAACCATCATAACATGTGTAGGGTTTCTTCTGCAGGTTGAAACGTTGCGCTCCATTACATAATTCACAGGACAAGCACAATAGACAAGCAGTGTCGCAGACTTTATTTCTTTTTCACTTGGGTTTCTTCTGCACTCATATTGACAACAAACACCTACCACTTTGAATAGGTAGGTCCCCCAAAAACATTATTAAGATTTTGTACTGATAACGTTGCTTTAGAAAACAATGTTTACAGGTTCGGTGGTTGGGCAGTTTTGTATCACATTTCATATGAAACTGTACGAAATAGACCTTGCAATCATTGACCGTCACATATACAGGTCAACACCCTGAGTAGCCTACTACCCACCTTGACAAACAAATGTTCTACAGGAAATGCTGACGATGGATAACATCATACTGTCATGCATACCTCATGTAAGGGTCTACGCTGAGAAACACAGCCTCCAGCAGTATCTCTGCAAGACAAGACATAACAGGCACGTCTGATGACAGATTTCAGTTTCAAGGAAACACCAGATAGTACCTGTGCATTTACAGAGGTGGCCAAGGAGAACGTAGGAGTACATTTGTGGTGTAAGTAGGTAGTAGTACTACAACACTGATATTACATAGCACTGATATTACACCAGTTGTTCCCTTGTACCCAATGGAGGTGAGTGACTAGACACTGTTGTTAATGAAATTGAAAAATAGTAAAAACCCAAAACTTTATCACAACCTGGAAAATGACAATCCATTTTCATTCACCATTTTATTCTACCTTTGTGCCATTAATTGAGACCAGTAGCCTACTTCCAAACCGAATAGCCCATTCCTGAGAGAAACACTATTGAATTCAACTTCTGAATCCTCGCAGCGCAACAAGAATCCACTGACTCACCTCCATCCTTGGGCTCAGGTAGCTGTTCCTCCTTCAGCTCAAAATCGCTATCTTTGGGGAAGCCATCGAAGTGCTTGCGAAGGATCCATACTTTGGCTTGCACCATGGTTCTCTGTTTAGGAACACTGTTGAGAGAACAACACGTATGTGGATAGTTCTACCTCTTTTGTCGATACCAGAGCTGCATACCGGTATGTAGAAATAATCTCCCAAGCGTCGTTATCACATTGATCAGATAACATGACTGTTTCTCGCGTCACTTGCACACTTCCTCCTACCGTTTCTGTATCCTACTGTCAAACTCGTGCACGAGGTATTAGTAAGTCATGCGCCATTGACGAAAAGCCTTTTAAATAGGCATATGACAACTTTGTCTTTACATAACTGTATGTAAACAAGTGACAAAAAAAAGAGTTGGTATATGCATGCATGCTAGCAGGTGAGCCACATTTTGCCGCCACGGTGTAGACTATTGTTTCCATCCCAGTTTTCATGCAGTCTCCAAACTAATTTAAACGGAAAAAATGGCCAATTTTGAGTTTGCTGTACACTCAGAAACCCTCGGAAAAGGAGTGTTGCACAACACCAGGTTGAAACGTTACCTTGCGTCGTTTTCCATGGAATGAATTTACAGCACCGCGAGACGACACTTCAATTTTGATTGCAGCGAAAGTTAGCAAGTAGACCGCCCGCTTGGTCCTTTCTACATCTCTGATTGGCTCAAAAGTCACCGGGTCATAGAGGGCGTGATTTCTGATTGGCTACGTACATCAGCAGCGGCAGAGCCGTAGCATCGTCGATGAGATTTTATGATGACATGTCTGTCAGGCAGACGCTCATTCACGCTCGGTGTATTCGCAAAAAAAGGATGTGGAACTACCAAAGATTTTCTTAGTTGCATCTGGTATTAGTCAGTGTAAGAAGAAAGAATGTAAATGTGGAAAGAAAATCTGTCCATGTCAACTATCTGTCCATGTCTCTCTCTCTCTTTCTTTTTTATTTCTAACATGTAGGCCTACACACACAAACTCACAGACAGTTGTCACCCCACACACACCGCAAAGTAGGCCTATTCTCAGGTTAACTTCATAGCCAGGCTATAAATTAGACATGGTCTAGCTAATAGGACAATGGTTCTACATTAGAGCCACCCGATTAGCGCACACCATATCTGCACTCACCAGAGTGAGTCAAACTTTTCAGTAGGCCCCACAAGTGAGTTATGTTTCAGAATAGGCCATGTGCAAATTGGACAATTATTTTGGACAGCGTTAATTTCACGCAGATGGCTATTTTCCAAGCCCTGTATGTTCAGCCAACTGAAGGAAAGAATAGCGCAACACTGCTTCTTCACGGTTCACCACTTTATTTAGGCTACCCTGAAAAGCTGCGCCTGCTAGAAATCTTCGAGGTGTGGGCCCACGCAAAACGTGATCAAGCAAGTCCTGTATGTTCAAAAAACTTGTTTGCCTGCCCTAATAATTCTGCACGCAGTGTAGTTACCATGTTGGTAATTACACTGCGTGCAGAATTAGAACATACCAGGATCTGCTTTGTAAGCAGTGCTTTTCCACACTGTTTCCAGTGCACACATTCAAAAATTGCCCTACTCCCCTAACCAATGTCTACAACTACAAGCACAATTCAATCTTTACACTCAAATGTCAGTTCTAAAGCACACTTTTCCCAAAACGCTACACACAATTCTCTGATCTTGACACAATTTTCATGAATTAAAACAGTGGTTTTCTCATGGAACACACGGTCATTCAACATACTAAAATTAATTGCCATAGGCCTACTATGTGTAGCCTACTTCATCACATTGGCAAACTCCTTTCATATCTGTTTACAATTACAGGGTCGCTTACAGCTTTCGCTGGGCCCTGGACAAAGTCATCTGAAAGGGCCCCCTACTACATACAATGTAATGGGGACCCAATTCTGGGCCCCCTATGTACATGGGCCAGTGACAACATGCCCCTGTGTCCCCCTTGTCGGCAGGCCTGCGTGTTTACAATCTGCAATCATCACCCCATAAGGACTCACATTACATGTGATATTGATGAAGACGAGTGGAATGGATGCAGTGAGCACACACATTTTTTTCCTAGTTTTTGATCTCTAAAATATGTAATACAAGACACCAATTTCATGTAGTTACTCAATATTTTACAGCAAATTATTGCAACTTTTTTCAATGTCAGAAAAAATATGGACAATTGGCACACATCTGTGTGCTCTGAGTCTAAAAACAATATTTTAGTAGGCTACTTTACAATACACTCTGTAGCAAGTGGAATACTGAACAAAATAAGGTCTACTGTACATCATGCTAGTTTTACCTATGCACATTGTGTTCAAATGGTTCATATGAGTGTGCATTAAAATGATTGTGTCATTTGAGAGCAAAATTGTCTTTTTAGAAGAGAGTATATTGTGTTGAGGCATTATCCTAGAAATCTAGACGCCCCTAGCGGCCGCAAATTGAATTTTGCAGTAGGGGTTTGGTAGCCTAGCGCAGCCTGTAGCAACCCAATGTAAGTAGGCTGCCGGATGTGAGTGCCCGGATATCCGACCGAGTATTTACGCCAATTTTACCTCAGCTACTTGATTTCGGTCCGATTTGAGTCTGACTGAAGATGGAAGGGACATGGGTGCCGTGCGTAAAGAGCCCACAGCACATCGCCGTTTCGGCGACACCAGAGAGTTGATCTCCCAATCAAAAGAATAGGCCCGGTGACCAATAACATCAAAATAATAATAATAATAATAATAATAATAATAAAAATGAAATTACAACTTAAAACCGAATTGATTTGGTTAATTAAACTGTCTCAACCGGGCACCCAAAGGGAATCCATCAAAAGATAACGGCGTTACTTTCTCGTCGGCAATATTTTGTTTTTATTAACCAGGAGGACTGAGCTGAAAACTGCGGCAGTCACCTTGCACAGTTCTAGCTGCTCTGAAGCACGTACGTGTCTAAGCAAATCATCCTGCCCATTCGCAATGTTAAATAAAACGTTTTGCACAAGACTATAGTCTAAAATAGATGCACTGTCACAGACACTGGAATAGCCCGTTTCGGAAGGCATTAAAGTCACGAGTTTACCCAGCCTAAATGTAGCTAGCACTCGGGAAGTTTCTGAGTTTTACTCCTTACATTAGTGAAACATAACATCAGGATATCCTACAAGTTAAAAGAATATCTGGGCATAGCCTTCTCTCTGAGTTAGAAAACAGCAGCTATGCCGCATATTGTGTAGTTATTATTTGGTGATGCAAAAACAACACGCGAAACCATGCCGCATATTTTGCCATTATTGGTGATGCCGAAACAACAAAGCCAGATTGGTGACTAGAGTCTGCTTAGTACATTTAGACATAGCCTGCTCATTTAATTGTGCCATGTACATTTAAAATTAAGTGTCAGTGCAGAATTAAGCTGGGCGCTGAATATAGGCCTAAATATTGGAGCAATTCTCCCTCCGTGTCTAGATACAGTCAGAGGCGCACGCGCACGCTCTTATTTCTGTATTAGCCTATATGAAAATATCCTAAAACGGTCACAACATCAGAGGACCTTCGTGGTGGAGGATACTTGCGGCGGGGGCCGAGACCTAGTTGTTACGGGACACTCTTAATATTATTGAAGGGACAGACCATGCTCGATATTTTACCCGGTCTAAATGTAGCACTCGAAAAGTTATGCCGCATATTGTGCAGATTATTTGGTGATGCCAACAACACGTGAAACTAGGCACATTAAAAGTGTCAGTACAGAATCAAACGGGACGCTGAAATATTGGAGCCAGTAACTTCGTCTCCGGTGGATATTGTGCAGACTTGTGTGCGCACGCACAACTAATTTCTCTCCCATCTCTTTGCTCATCAAGCCTCCGATCTCCAAAAAGACACGGCCACTCAGGATAACTGTTTACACGAGCTGTTTAAATAATGTGATGCACGTTCTTCATGACATGGCATGGTTTGGCCACCCTAAATTCAACATGACTGCATTCGCACATATCGTTTAAGCATCCATGATGGAATTGTCACTCGTAATGTGCAATTATTGGATATGAAAAAAAGATCTTAAACCGGTCACAACACCAGAGGACCCGTGGTGGTGTGGTGGATATTTGCGTCGGGGGCCGAGGCCGAGTTGTTACGGTAGGCTACAATCATAGAAGGGACACAGCGCGACTCACATCGGGTAGCTGTGGTACCGCAAAGCATTCCTGATGGTGGAAATGAATGCAAATGCATGGAAATACTCGGGCGGATATCCGGGCACTCACATCCGGCAGCCTACTTACATTGGGTTGCTACACAGCCAGACCCGTACAGCAAAAAGCTGTACCAGGGTCTAGGAGAGCTGGGCAGCAGTGTGGGCGGGATAAACGGTTGCTTCAGCACTCAACGTCACGCAATTGGATGGCAAACAACCAATCCCCACACACTTCTGTGTAACGTCACAGCTGTCTCGTACACGCGACACGCCCCTTTGTGAAGCGGCAATTTCGAGCCGTCGTAGCAGTGAATTCGTGTGATGACCACAGCCACAAACAAGTTTCCTAATAAATCGTGTTTTCACTTATACAGTTCAAAAATGCATCGTTTTCAACCACATGGCCCTCCTTGATCAATCAGCGAAATGTCGAGCAATTTGGGGCTTGTTAAATGGTTATATTTATGATTGTTGTCAACATGGCATGTTCGGTGTTAGCTAGCTAGCTGTATACCCATAACTAATACATGGCTAGCCGCTAGGTCGGTAGACCAGGTGTCATTCCCATCTATTTAGTAAGCGACTTACAGACTTTCAAAGCTCCCAAATGTCTCGTTTTTAATGACATGGATCTTATTAGAATTTGGGGCAGGCATATAATACAAGGCTGGATACCTAGCTCTGCTATTGACGACAGGTTAGCTAGCCACTAGCGAGGGCCTCTTTGTAGGTGAAACGGCAACTTCCAGCCGTCGTAGCAGTGAATTCGTGTGATGACCACAGCCACAAACAAGTTTCCTAATAAATCGTGTTTTCACTTATACAGTTCAAAAATGCCTCGTTTTCAACCACATGACCCTCCTTGATCAATCAGCAAAATGTCGAGCAATTTGGGGCTTGTTAAATGGTTATATTTATGATTGTTGTCAACATGGCATGTTCGGCGTTAGCTAGCCAGCTACCCATAACTTTCCCGGATTGTCGCTCCCAACGCAGGACGCTCCCCGGTCAGCTCGCTCCCACTAGCCAGACTATCGATCCCACCGCCATATAACGGAGCTAGTTATCTTTTTGATGTTAGTTTTTTGTTTCTAACCCTAGTTTTTTTTCTAAGACTAACCCTAACCTGGATACCTAGGTCTGTGTTGTTGACGACAGGTTAGCTAGCCACTAGCTTGGTAGACTCGGTGTCATTCCCATCTATTTAGTAAGCTACTCAAAGACTTCCAAAGCTCCCATATGTCTCGTTTTTAATGGCATGTGTCTTGTTAGAAATTGGGGCAGCAATTTCATTCTACACCTACAGTAGTGGTCTGATAATAACGTGTGACTATCTGGTTCTGTAAAATGCTCAACTTAGCTTACCGAGCTAGTTTAAAACATCGAATGATCAAATGGCAATGTGTTGAGATCTATTCCCAGACAGCAAAATGGGTCTGGCCCAGATCTGTGACAGATGTTGGCAGGCACTTGGGCCAGGTCCGCAATCCTGGTCTGGCCCGGTTTCTTATTTTACAATGGCGCTGAGCTGGAACAGGTCCGGATTACGGATCCGGAATGGATCTGGCCCAGGTCCAATCCACATGTTTGGAATTTGTGGCCGACCTGGGCCAGATCTGGCCCAGGTCCGTAATACGCATCTGACCATGATCTGGCCCTGATCCGTAATACACAGTTGGGGCTCATCTGGCCCATATCCGGACCTTATCCTGACCTTATCTGGGCCTGATCCGGATTAAAGGGATATTTAAAGGCATATGCCATTATTTTGGGGCTTAATACAGTTAAAATTGTTGGCTGGGGTTTATAAAGGTGGTAAAGTGTCTTATTTTTCATGTGAAGCGTTGTCTTGCTTTAAGACAAGTTAAAAGAGGGAGTATGTCGCTAAGCTAGTGAAAGTCAATGCATCCATGTAGCATTGCTGCATGCTACACGGATCCATTGACTTTCACTAGCTTAGCGACATGCTTCCTCTTCTAACTTGTCTTAAAACAAGACAACGGCTTACATGAAAAATAAGACACTTAACAACCTATATAAACCCTGGCCAACGATTTTAACTGTATTAAGCCCCAAAATAGTGGCATACCCCTTTAAAGGTGGACCGTGGAATATTTTTAGTTGTTCATTTCCAGAATTCATTATGCCCATTCACAAATGTTAACTTTTTAACAGATATTTACCACCACCAAAGTATTCAACATGACTGGGAAATTTGCACTTTTCATACATGAAAAGTTGGATCTTCTCCATGGTCCGCCATTTTGAATTTCCAGAAATAGAAATTTTTAGCTGCAAAACTCACTACACTTTGGTATTCATGCAAAAATCTAAATTAGCAGTAGACAGCACAGTTTCAATGAGCACCATAGATGCAATACCTACTCTGGCCACAATTTTGCACAGTGCACCTTCAAGCAAGTGCAAACAATGTTTTTAAAAAATGAGCTGCTTACAAATTATGCATTTTAGTATTCTTTATTGTTTTGTTTCTTGTTGGGTGTGCCAAAGCGGTCGGCTGCCAGATCCATCCCCGCATTTTTAATAGCGTCCATCTCTCCCTTATTGCCTCTTCACACACCTCTAAGATATTAAAAAGCACACAAAGCAGAAGGGAAACGTTACACTTAATGCAGATGTATGTGCAGGCACAAATTACATACGATTGTGAATGAACTGACACATACAGGTGCTGGCCAAAAAATTAGAATATCATGAAAATGTTTATTTATTTCCATAATTCCATCAATAATGTTACACTTTCATAGATTATAGATTCACGACCCACATTTTAAACTATGCCAATAATTTGTTTATTCTTGCATATTTTTGGCTTCAAGAAACCATGAATTAAGTAACTCACAAAATTAGAAGATTGTGATGAAATCACCATTCTCTTCAGAAAAAAAAAGAAACGGGTCATATTGTCATATCAAATCAGTTAAAATTCTCGACTCTCTAAATAACATGTCAATGTTTAATATTTGGTTAGAAATGTAATCGCCTTAATCACGGCAATGATGTATTTAACATTTCAGTCAATGGCACACATGCTTGACAGCATCAAATGCAAATTTGTTTATCATGGTCTCATCAGAGTCAAACAAACTAAGGATATGGGTTACTGGAACCATGTCCTCTGATCTAATGACATCAAGATAAACAAATTGGCTTTAGATGGTGTCAAACATGTGTGGTGGTAAAAAGCGATGTGTACAAAGGAAAGTGCCTCATGCTGAAAGTCAAGTATGGTAGTGGGAGTGGCATGGCTTGGGGCTGTGTGGGTGCCATCAACAGTAGGAAGCTGAATTTCACCAAAAGAAATATGCTTGTCAACATGTACTGTAACTACTGAAACAGATCATGATACTCCCTATAGGATTTCATTCGAATCTCACACACATCAATTATAGCCAGGTGCAGACTCAAAATGTAAAAGTTAAATGCAAGGCAAAGATAAAACGCACAACAATGACCTCCCTTTTAATCCCTTTAAATTTCGAGACAATTCAGGCCAACACGGCCCCTTCTCAGACACTATGATAGGCGTGTACTCAATTTTGCACCAGCATAATTTCACAAAAATGGGCAAATATGTCATTTAAGTTATACAATTGGCCTTAATTTTCTTATGTAAGCTCAAAAGATGTTGTATTACACTTTTTTGGGCGTTTTGGGAATAACTTGTGTGTTCAAAATGTTACTTTTCAACAAGGGTATACTCATTATTGCTGTGCACTGTATATTTGAATAATTTCTTAAAAATGTGGGAACATGGAGCAGCAGGAATAAGCTGTGGGACCAATGGGCTGTGGGAACATGACCCCGTACACAGAACATACAGTCAACCTAGCCAAGTAGACCGTAGGTATTCCATGCACTTTCAGGCCACCACAGAACAGCATCAGGCAAGTTCTGGTTGAGTGTTGTACAACAAGTGTGTGTGTGTGTGTGTGTGAGAGAGAGAGAGAGAGAGAGAGAGTAAGTGAGAGTGAGAGAGTGTGCACACCAGCATGCATGGGCTTTAATGCATAACATAACAACAACTTACTTAATACATTCTGATGACGTCCGAGGGCTTCTTGAATATGTAGTGAGGTCGACCCAGCAGAGTAGAAGTCCTGTCCTTTCATTTGAGTCCTACAGCAGAAAAAGAATAAATAATTATGAATAATAGTTATTGGGATTTCACTGTGAAAATATTTAGTACAATTGGCATCCATGTTTACAATTAGTTTAGTTTATTGGTTTATTTCATTAGGGACCATGTGCAAAGTACATTAGTTACATAGTAAAAAAAAAAAGATGACCTGCACCACATTATAGCTAAAAGCTAATTCCCATCTGCATTCCCTGAGCAGGTAAGAAAACATATAACACACACACTAAAATATGTCATATGCAAAAACTACCATATGCTCAGTGTCAAAACAGGTATGTGCAAAACTATTAGTGGTGACCAGACTGGGTACATGAAAGCCATTTCTTCACTCCAAGTGAGAATGAATAAAAGTTTGTAATGCCTTATATGTGGGTGGGAAGGGCATTCCATTATTTAGTTGCTCTGCAAAAACAGATTGTGCAAATGTATGCTGTTACCCAGCTTAGGAGGCTACTATTTCCTCTGGTGGTAGATCTAGTTGTTCTGCTAATTTGTTCAGAGCAAGGATAAAAGTTTTCAGAGGTGGTGGAGCAGAATTGTGAATAATTTTGTGCACAAGTTGCACAGCAGAATATAGAATTAGGTTGTCAAAACTGAGCAAGTAATACTTGTCCAGTATGGCACAACACAATGGTGAAATTGAGACGGACGCCTGTCCAAAACTTTAAGATTTCATGGTAGTCTTGTTAGCCTGAGACCAGCTTGACATTAGTGTAAATGAGACATTATCATGCCACTTACATATGTCTCAGCAGGATCAACAGTTAAAGAAGTTAAATTGTCAGCTCATACACTCACATGACAGTCCAAAAAGGTGTTCAGTGGCGGCTTCTTCTCTCACTTGCAGCTTCATACACATCAAGCGATGTTGATGCCAGGTCGATCAAGGAATGACTGTGCCTACTGTTTACAATTCTACCCAAAGCAAAAAGAAAAAGAAACACAAAAAGGTTGAAAGTTTGTCATAGAAATACATAGAACATACAATAAACCTATTCAAGTAGACAGTAGGTATTCTATGCACATTCAGGCCACCAAACAACAGCATCAGGCAAGCTCTTATTGCAGGGGTCCCCAAACTAAGGCCCGGGGGCCGGATGCGGTCCGCCATGCCCCTTTGACCGGCCCTCCACCTCTCTGCACCTCACTATTTGAACTGGCCCAAAGAAGCAATCCTCACAGAGGAAAAAAAAAGATAAAATACATATTTTTTAAATATTTTATGTTGTTTATCAACAGGCCTTCCTACAGTTTAATTGTCACTAACCTAGTATGAATAACCAGAAGTTTCTTGTCTAGATAGTTTCTCATCTCACTGTAAACAGGCCTACCATTTCTATTGTATCGCTCATAAACTGTAAATCACCATATTTGTCTAACCTTTCCTTGCTATTTTTACATGGTTAAAAGCAAAACCTGTGGTATTTCAAATTGATTAACTTTTTTGTGCTATAAATTATGGGCTATACCAGGCAGTGGCCTAGTATACAGCCCACATGATTCATCCCAACCCCTGATCACAGCAAGGAACAATAATGTGGCCCCCAGAGATAAAAGTTTGGGGACCCCTGTCTTATTGAGTGCTGTACAACAAGTGTGTGTGTGTGAGTGAGAGAGAGGGGTGGGGGGGGGGTGGGTTGCGTGCGTGCCAGCATGCATGGGCTTTAATGCATAACATAAAAACAACTTACTTCATACATTCTGGTGGTGTCCAAGGGCTTCTTGAATAAATAGTGAGGCCAACGCCGCAGAGCAGAATTCCTGTCCTTTCATTTGTGTCCTGTAGCAGAAAAAGAATAAATAAGTATGAATATTAGTTATTGGGATTTCACTGTGAAAATATATAGGCCTAGTACAATTGGCATCCATGTTTACAACTCTCGGCTCATACCTTCAAATGACAGTCCAAAAAGCTTTTCAGTGGCGGCTTCTTCCCTCACTTGATGCAGAGGCAGCTTGCTTCATACACATCGAGTAGGCCTAATGCTGGTGTCAGGTCGATCAAGGAATGGCTGAACCTACCGTACAATTCTACCCAACCCAAAGCAAAGAGGAAAAGAAAGACAAAAAAGTTTGAACGTTTTGCATACAACATGCATGCATGAGCTTTAATTCACAGTATTTTGATGAAGCCTAATCCATGTTATAGCCTATATCACAATGCAGTTATTAAACTAACAATACGGCCATTTAGGATTTGTGTAAATAGGCTACAACAATCAAGGAGTTACAAACTGCGTGATGTCAAATGAATTCAGCTCAAGGTGAGCTAATAGCACAACACAGAATGTTTGCTGTCGGCGGCACAACATGGATACGGTGATTATTAAGCCATCAGAAATTGATTGGAAATAATCGAACACATCATGTACATCACACTCGCACCTATAGCTTTTTTGGCGAATGTTATACAAATCACAGCGGTAGTTACAGAACTACCGGTAGTAGTGCTAGTCGACTAGAAACTACCTTTGTTTCTGTCCCGTGTTGATAGGGTATGTTTGGGATGTTAGCATCATAAAAGATTATCACCATTACTGCTAACGCCGCTAAAATTGACTCAAATAGCCCGATCATGACACATTTTGAGTGGGTTCATCAAAAGCTTATGATGCCAGCCACAAAGACAGCAGCAAGTTAGCGCGATGCTGCGGTGTTATGATACAGTGCTCGGCCAAGCCATTTCACGACACAACAGAGGAGGTAATTAACTCACTGGACTAAAACGCTGAAAGAGTAGTGGCGACGGCGAGTGAGTGTATTTTACTTCTACCATAGTATTAAGTTAAATAATTACTTACCATCATTGAATGATCAAGTCACGACAGTGCAGTGTTGGACGAGACGCGACACAGGCGGATAATCGCTAGTTGAGTTCAGCTGAGGTAAACTGAAGAACGGTCTCTCTCTCTGAGGGTTCCAAAGTGACAGTTGGGTCAGTTGGGGAACAAATTCAGTTTTGGCGCGTCCGGATTGCTTTATGTGGCCCGCACCCGCCACTCGCCTTCAAATCGGACTGAATTATTTTATTATGGCGCGTCCGGATTGCTTATACAGGCCCGCATCCGCCAGGAGTCTTCAAAACTGACTGTCAAACTACTGGTCCGGATCGGAGCTGCCGCTGATCAGCAAAATGACTGTGACTGCTATGCGGATCTGCTGACTTGAAAACGGACCCGGCCCAAATCTAATTGCTGTCTGGGTTTGTGCCCCATAAGTTCATGGTGTATTATTACATCAATCCATGTCAGCCACGAAATGTATTATCATCCAGGCTTTTTAAATTAAGTAAACACTTTCGTGCTGTACGTAGCACGGACGGACACCATGCTTCTTCTTAGAAAGTTTCCTGTTTACTAAGTAGCCCGGCCCCCCTCGCGATTTGATTGGCCCTGTCATCGGATAACTTTCAGCCTTGCAAAACGACCGGGGTCCGCTAGACTGCCCCCGGGAGCAAATTCAATTTGCGGTCGCTAGGGGCGTCTAGATTTCTAGGCTAGGGGTTTGGCTCGCCAGGCTATTAAGGCATTCATTTCTCAGGAGAAGTGAGGAGTTTTGCCAGTTGTGCGTGAGTTTTTGGATTTGTGTGTAGAGTTTTGAGAATTTGAGACATGTTTCCCGAAATTGTGTGTAAACAATCGAGAAAAAACTGTAAAATAATAATAATAACAAATAAATACATAAAAAATAAAAAGAATACATCATTAAATAGTCCATTGTTGAAGGGGTCAATTGTCCAGGGCACAGTATGGCCAGACTATCAGTAGGGAATGGGGTAGGCCTATGGGAAATTGCTGTGTTCCTCAAAAACTCTTAAGTAGTAGCCTAAGTAAGTAGCCTAGTGCTTACGTATGAGGGGCCTCCTAGGCAATATACCAGAAATAGGTTTCACATCATCACTAAAAGTTTATAAATACACTATTTTATTCGCACATGCACTTTAGCAAGCATTTTATTTGCATGTACCAGAACAAAACATTGTATGTGGACCAAATACAATTATTTTATGCATAAACTTTTGGTGATAAGTACTACTTTGGCTTAATTACTAAAGAGTTTTTGGGAAACGCAGCCATGGGGGAATGGGGTAGGGTTGGGAAATGACCTGGGCTGGACTCCCCAGCAGCTAATTAGTCAGCCACAGCATCCCCAACACGTTATCCACATTACGAACATGAACCATGGCTTCACAGTTTTTGTACATGGTATAGTGACTATGAGTCAACCATGGTTTGACTATGGTTTAATGATGGTTTAACTAAGGTTTAACAATACCCTTACAAAAAATAACCATGGTTTTACAATGAATTTCACCTTGGTTTACAGCTATGCATAATTATTCATTACATTGCAGTTCATTACATCACACATAACCCTGACACCCTAGTCTCTGTAGCAATGTGGGGTTAGGTGCCTTGCTCAAGGGCACTTCAGCCATGGATGGAGGTGTAGGGGTCAGAGGTTAGTGTGGGATTTGAAACCATAGTAAACCATGGTAGATTTTTGTAAGGGCCGGGGCAGCCGTGGCCTTATGGTTATGGAGGTGGTCTTTAATTCAAAGAGTTGCAGGTTCAAATCCCACACTAACCTCTCCCTACACCTCCATCCATGATTGAAGTGCCCTTTGAGCAAGGCACCTGTTATAACCTGCACCCTAACTCCAAATTGCTTCAGGGACTGTAACCAAAACTCTGTAAATAACTATAAGTCGTTTCAGATAAAAGCGTCAGCTAAATGTTATGTAACGTAATGTAATGTAATATAATGTAATATAATCCCTACTTGAGGACATTTGTAGGCTACTTTTGGTGACCGGAATCTCACCTCACCATTTATTTGAAAGCTTTAGGATTGTAATTCTTCACTTGACCACAAGATGACTGTCTCGGACAGTGCAGCTACTAGATTGTCGCAGTGGCGCAGTTACACCCAGCCCTCTTTCAGTGTTCTCAGCAGCAGCAGCAGCAGCAGCAGGAGCAACAGCACAGGGCCACTTTGCAGCGGCAGCAAGTTCGACAAACACTGGCAAAAACATCCACAAAGTCCCCACCCAACTACTCCACACAGATTTTTTTTTATCTCCAATTTCAGCCCTTTGAAGAACGATAAACATATGATGGGTATATTAATTCACAAAATGTAGCCATTTTTATCCAATGTTTTTGATCTTTGGAATGATCTTGTACAAAACTACAGGGGGACATCCTTTCAACACTTAATAATAACATGATGGACCAGGGCCGGCGCCACGGGGGGCATTGGAGGGCATTGCCCCCCCAGCCAAGCTGCTGTGCCCCCCAGGGCTTATTCACCTAAACATGCTGATATGGTCATTAATATGCAACAAATGAGTATTTTTTTCTGAATACAGTAAATATAAAGTATAAGAGAAAATTCCACCTTTGCTTAACCACCATAGCCCTAATAAACAAATAAATGAATAGGCTACACTATTTAGACATTGTCAGTAGACCTAAATGTGAAATAATAAGTGAACAGTAATCCTTTGAAATAATGGGATAATCCCATATTTAGAAACAAAAGTACTGTTCCGTAGAGCTGAAACTGAGCCCACAATTTGGTTAAAATGCAGGAAATTGCATCTAAGAAATACAAACATTTTCTGGGGGATGACCCCCATACCCCCCGCCAAGGTGCCCCTCCCATACTCCATCAAATGCCCGTCCATCGACTTGGTTCTGCAGCCGGGTCTGTGATGGACAGAGAGGAGCCAAATTAAATGATGATCTGGTGCTGTGTTTACCAACCATTTATCTGCATAGATCAATCAGTCCATGAATACCTACGATTTACGTGTTGCTGATTTACTTTTTTGCAGTGAAAACATCAAGAAGCCAAATGGGATCGAAAGCAGAGATATCATCAATGTCTTGGAGGAAAAGAACAAACCAATAATACCAGACCATGGAGACATAACAACCAACAGAAAACAATCTTTCCGGAAGTGAATGAACAAAAAATCTAATATATCACAGTAATTAGAAGAGCTATTAGAAGGATCTGTCTATGGTGGGGGTGGGTATGCCACAATGTGATATCACGATGCATTGTGATACATATATTATCGCAATGCATTGCAATATTTAGTTCAATAACTTTCTTTTTCAACTTTGTCAACATTATAATTAAACATATAAATGGATACTATATATAGTTGATACATAGAATAGGTTGCAAAAGGCTAATAATAATGCTTCATTACAATAATGATGATGATTTGAAGCTTGGAAGCACTATCACATCATATCATGTGGTTTTTTTTTCTAGACTAAAGGGTAACAGAACTTTGAAAGGCCACATCACAATACTGCGCCCTTGCATTGCAATTCAGTATCGTGACTACGTATCACAATGAATCAGGATTCTATTCAATATTGTCACAGCCTAGTCTATGGTATACACAAGATTCATATAGTATTTGGTGTGACACACACACACACACACACACACACACACACACACACACACACACACACACACACACACACACACACACACACACACACACACACACACACACACACACACACAATATGTGAGGGTGTGGGTATTACATAAGACCAGTGGTGTAGTCTACGTAGAACGCAGGTATACGGTAGCCTGGCTCTCGCGAGACCCCGAGTGCTTCGTGCATCTTCGTTACACTTCGTGAGCTCGCACAGGGGTCTGGTTCAGCCTTGTCGAGCCCGAAGTCCTCGAGTAGAAAATAAACGTGCCCCGACCATTGGATAATGTCAATGAGCCCGCCTCTATGCCTAGATCCAATCATCGTGGAGTGAGGTGTTGACGGGTATGACGTAGCATCTTGCGCGACAACACTGTAGTGCTGCTAGCACACCCCACAGTCAGTGGCTAACACAACAACTGCGGCCTGCATACTGTATGAACTCAGCGATTTCAAGTGTTACCAAAACTACCAAGCATTCATTCTTTGAAAGAGGAACAGAAAACAAGGAATTAGTTGGTGGCAAGAACGTTCTCGCTCTTCTTCCAATGATCCACTGAAGGAGAATGAGCAGGTCTACAGCGCAGCGATGTTCAGTCCTCAACTGTTTACAAGACCAACTTTAAGTGGGGATTTTAGTCGAGAGGTCTATGCCACATATAAATGGTGAGTGAAAACCTCTTGGTTGTTTCTAACGTGTTTTTGATGTGTGTGAAACTGACTGACATGGTAGGCTACAACTGTGAATGCCCCCATAGTGCCGGTAATTCAATATTGTACAAGCCTCATTTCCAGACCTCGCATGCTATGGTGACTGAGTGCCAGGGCTCTAAATTAACGCACGCCAACACGCCAAATGCGGGTGAAAAATCATTTTGGCTGGTAGAAAAAATCATCCACAAGCCAAATTGGCCGGTAGCGCGCGCCCGACTGAACGTTAAACAGCTGCCCGCACAGATCTGTAGCTGCCGTCTGATGAACGTTAAAACGTCGCCTACATTACCCATGAACATTAGTCCTACCGTCATGATGTAGCCCACACCCATTGGCTGACCGTTAATCACAATAAGGCAGCCTCACATCCATTGGCTGCGTGTTTGATACCCGCGCGCCGCTCGAACTAGTGTTAATAAAATATGTTCAATGAGCGGACTAGAACCGATTACTTTGGTTTCGTAGGTTTGTCAGATGAAAAATAATGTGGCAGTGGTTAAAGCACGGTTATGAATGCAAGTAATAGCAGCGTAACTGTTGTGACGGTGAAATAGAGTATTGGTGGAGCGAAAACGGCGTGAGTGCGTGAAGGGACAGGACAGCTGTCTGTCAAAACAGTGTCGTTGCCGTCAGAAGCCGTCTGATATTTGCGAGGTCCTCGCAACTACAAACGATGGAGTTGTCGTATCCTAATAACGCCCACGCCATCGCAAAGACCCTGCACGAGTTTGACATGGATATACGAGTAAGTGAAAAAAAAAAGATAACAAAAACTAGCGACAAAAGTAACAAAGTAGCCTAAGCGTGGTGTCCGTGGTGTTATTGGATATCTAGTTGACATAGCGTAACGGTAATTGTCATTCCAAGCGCATCGTAAGTAAACCTAATATTAATTTGACCTGGAGGAACTTGAAGGTGTCACGCAGCAGCAGCATAAACACACAATGCAGACATCATTCACGCACTGTGTAGGTGTGTGTGTGTGCGTGTGTGTGTGTGTGTGCGCGCGCGCGCGGTTGTCTCCTGTCCTTCTCCTCTCCGTCTCCTTCTCCTCCCTTCATCTCTTCTCCCCTTCACCTGTCTTCTGTGCATTGTCCATGGTATTTGGCCCACTGTGTGTGAAGTGATGCTGTGTATGGGATATGTGGTTTTGCAGTGTTTGGTTGTGTGTGTGTTTGGCTAGTGTATGTTGAAAGTCTGGTATGTGTGTGACATTAGTGTTGAAGGCATGCTGTGTTTGTGTGAGTTGTAGGCCTATACTGTATGAGGTTTGGGTGATGGTGTGTGAGGTAATAGGCTAGTGTTTGGCTGTCTGTGCAGTATATGGAAAGGGAATGAAAAATAATGAAATGCAGGTAGTAAAAATATAATTACTAAATCATTATAGAATAGACTGAATTATATTGAGTATAATATTTATATTGTTTATCTGTGTTGGAGGACATAGCCTAGTTTAATAAAATAATTAAAAGCAACATAATTAACGCATGGTTTATTTTGGTGAGAAAAAAATGGCTAGTTGACCTTCCATTTGGCTAGTAAGAAAAAATGTCTACTAGCCAAATTGGCTGGTGGTGGAAAAAGTTAATTTAGAGCCCTGCTGAGTGCTGTTGATCATAATATTATGCCAAGCACATTCAGACCAATTTGTTTATGCTAAGTTCGTGTTAAATTAAATGTACTGTCCCCCGTGGTCGCTGTCAATGCAGCATGTCCCAAAACGTCTGCATGTGAGAGATGGAATGTTTATTTCACGACGACATTCTGACTTCAAACTCACCACGATGGCTTCCCCACAGATCTATACATATTGCTATAGGTCTGTGGGCTTCCCCTTTTCACTTCTTGCCCTAGTTGTTAACCTGTTTCAATGGTAAAGACTAAACTAATCACAGATTTTGCATGGTTAAGACTTAAGAGACCCACTTCGCGTGGAAACAGAATTAACACAAGAGGGTACTGGAATAAAAACAGGCTGTGAGGCCTGTCACTCACCAGCTACTGGCAAGGACCCCAACTCTCCCTGTCAGCAGTAAATTTAAAACTAAGTAATAGTAGCCTACTGCTGCTGTTCAGGTCTGAGCCTTAAATAGGTATGAATTAAAATGCAGATACTAGGCCTATAGAGTCTTTAGAATTACAGTTGCCTTGTTTGCAGATTCTATTTTAACATTATGTGTGTCGTTTTCAGGTAGGCACGTCATGGCATTGGCAGCGTCTGCTGGGATTGTCATCACAGACCGGGTCATCCAGCTGCTACACATGTACAGTGGAAATTGAATTAGGCTCTTCCCTCACTTGTACTGTTGTAAACCATCAAATGAACACTCTAGGTAGACAAGACAGTGAGTTCAGTAATGGCTGGCACACAGGGCATGTGCACCACAAGTTTGGAGCCAGCCAGGTCATACGTGTTGCACCTACCACAATTCCATTTCTTTGGTCTTCTGTGTTGAGCCGGTTTCAAAATTCGCCTGTACAACCACATGCGTATAGTCAGAATCTACACTACACTACCCCACCAAGATCTAGACGTTACTGAAAAGTTGGAAATGTTATCAGGGTCTGCTGACAGCTGTACAGAATATGTGCACTTAAATACCAGACGTGCCACTTTCATTATACAAAGCCTAATGAGGCAGCAGTCAACCACAGTCCTTACATTTGACATCAGTTACAAATAACCTATGGTTTTAAGGTACTTCATGCTACTGGTTGTGAGTGAGGCTTTTTGTGACTGACTCTCCCTAATGACAGATTCATAGACATAATGGAACATGTAACACAGCATTAGTTCAGAATCTAACCATCATCCATTGGGAACAAAGAAGTGGAATCTTGTCACAATATCGAATCGAATATTGAACAACAAATGGTGTAAATAATGGTGTACACAAGTAATTGGAACAAATGTAAATACAATTTTATTGTGAAAAGAAAACACTGTCTATTTTTTTTCTCAATGTACAGTAATGAAAGTGTAAATAATGACAAATAAGATATCAATTTTTATATACACATTTTTTCTTTTAAATATTGGTTACTGGCAATGCAGGAAACATAGCTTACAAAATGTAGCGTTCTTGGTGATAGGTGATGTATTGTACAAAATGAAAACCCAAATGGTGACACACTCCTGAAATGTTGTAAGTTCTTTAAGGAAAATGCCTTGACATCTTGTTCTGATATTTTGAAAGGCATGGAATCTGTGAGGGGATGTGCTGGGTCCTCTATGCTGTCGTTTCTTCATACACCTCCTGGCGTCAGACACAGGGAAATGAAGTATAAGAAGTATATTAGACAAACATTTCAGAAGGTTATGTGTGACAATTGTGGCTACATACAAGGTTTTGAACAAAAATAACACGGGAATTGATTGCAACACCTTTTAAAATATTTCTAGGTGACTTAAAGTTCATTAACAACAGGGTAGGCTACTTACTCTGTGTACAGAGTATTTTCCACCCACATGTTGCATTACTGCCCTTGTACATCACTTTGATCAAAAGCGTCTGTCAACTGTAATGTTATGAGGAGGAGTACAGTCTCTTAATGTAGAAATTAATGTAGGTTTAGGTGGATAGGGGTGCAGGACAGCACATATACTTTTCAGTTACTCTTACTAAGAATTCAAACATGTAACATTGGACACCTTCCAAGGCCACAGGTACAGGTGAGGTCAACAAGGGTCCTATTTACCTTGATAATAAGGTTCTCAAACTGGGAACACTGATGAAGGGCTAGACCCGAAACGTTTGTCCCCCGTCTGTCGGTTTTATTTACATTTTTTCAGCTTTGTTTAATACAATTTTTGATTTTGCATCCAGCTCCAGTGTGCGACTCCTTTCTTCCCTTTATAATAAGGTTCTCAGTCATCTCACATTCCCACCCTGATGAAAAAAACTAATTGTTTACACAAATGGGTTTTACACCCCTTAACAATACGGCTTTGCTTGCTTCAGTAATGTACTCTTTGCCTCTGCCCTACCAATGGATGTAATAAATCAGACATACCTTATATAACCGTGGGTCTTGGGTTACCTAATAATGGAGAGAGAGAGAGAGAGAAAAAAAATCACCATTGATCAATTCACAATGGCACAGTGTGTGTGTGTGTGTGTGTCCCAGCTTATGACGGTGAGCACGATTAACTTCGTCGTCCGATCAACTAGGGATGGTCACCTACAACTTCTCGAAGTGCTTAGCACACTCAAGAATCGACTATTTGAATTGACCACAGCTGAAGTGTTTGAGAATACAATCGCGCACAATAACAACGGAAAAAGTGCGACGGCATGCTCGTCTCGTCGAACCGTAATGCAGTTTCCAAAGTGTATAATAGAAACGCCCCATCCTGTCTTGTCTGACGTGAACAGCTCTTCATCATGCCATCCAAGTTAATCGGACCCGGAGTTAATCGTGCACACCGGGAGTAGTTAATACTGGCTGGCAATTTTTGTCGGAATAACATTTTATCGGTAATCATTTTCAGCGAAATACACATACTTGATTAAGTTGTATTCATCAACACATGTCACATTGGTTGTGCAGGCAAGCAGACGTCCATTTTGTCTGCAATATTTATCACCCCGTCAGAAACTGACAAACCCATGCCCATGATGTGTTCACTAAAAGAAAATATAGCCATTTCAAAACATCTAACTTACCATATCTTTGTTGTGATTTATCTGATGCAAACGATGGCACCAAATGAGTAGGCGCAGAGGTAGTCTAACAAGTAGGCGGTCCTCCTCCATTGGTGCTAGGGGCTGGTAGCATGCCGCTGTTTGGACAGTGCAGACAGAGTATTCGTGCACTATGTCGGATTGCCAACCAAAATCCACCGATGCCTTGTGTATTTTGTAACCGTCAGTGGTCAGATGTCGGACACAGGTGGCATACCACAGGCGGCTTGCCGTTCAAACGCCACCAATGATCCACTATACACATGCTAGCTGGACTGGAACTACTGTCAACATGCTAACTGCTCTGTTGTGGCTTCTATCGCGCGTCGCAGACAACTACATCACGGCCCGTTTCGATGTGATTGGTTGAAGTAGTACGTCACTGTTACCCAATTTCTCCAATCACGTTCGAGCTTTTTTTGAATACACCCACGGGCTAGAACAGCAAGGTTACCGCCATAATTCCAGATGGATGACAATCCATCTGCGTGAGAGTCAGGTTAGGTATACAGAGTATACCCACTTCTAAATTTCAGGGATTTCAGTATACCCACTTAAAATTGATTGATCCATTATTTTGAATGGCACAAATATATACAGTATACCCACTTCAAAAAATGCTCAAATATACAGTATACCCACCATAAAAAAGTACACTACACCACTGCATAAGACGGACCTTCAACAGGGAGTCTTAAAGTTTTTATTTTGTGTTTTATATAGGTGGCTTTATGGCCAGGCCTTGCTGATTTATTTCCTTGGAGAAACATAAACGAGGACACACACAAGCACCCAAAGTACACAAACCCATAGAGTGTAAAGTGTTCACAAGATTGGACGGTGTGTTCTGCTTTTCACACAGACAGTTTGCATCTCTCTCTCTCGCGCGCGCTCTCTTTCAATCATACACACACACACACACACACACACACACACACACACACACACACACACACACACACACACACACACACACACACACACCTTGCCTTGAAGCTGAGTAACCCATTATGACAGCCTGTCTAGACAGTCTCAGGAACTTCGAGGCATAATGGGACACACACACACACACGCACGCACACACGCACACACATGCACACGCATATACACACGAACACACACAGTGTAAATGTTGATGTGGAGTGACCTGAGTGCAACATGTGACCTTGCCGTAGTGGCTTCGGTGTCCCCCCATGGCCATCCTCTATGGACATTATGCAAAGAGAGGGGAGGCCACATCCTCTTTCTCTCTCTCTCTCTCTCTCTCTCTCTCTCTCTCTCTCTCTCTCTCTCTCTCTCTCTCTCTCTCTCTCTCTTTCTCTCTCTCTCTCTCTCTCTCTCACACACACACACTGGCCACTGGCCACCTACACTTCTTCACTTCACTATTCCTCTGTTGATCTCTCTCTATTTCTCTTTCTCTCTCTCCCTTTCTCTCTTTCTTTCTTTCTCTCTCTCTCGCTCTCTTTCTCTGTCACCTCCACTATCTATCTATCTATCTATCTATCTATCTATCTATCTATCTATCTATCTATTTATCTATCTGTCTATCTGTCTATCTGTATATCATGCTTTATTCTGTAGTGAAAGGTCTGTAGGTACGGTAGTTACCGTAAAGTGTGATTTAAAACACTGGATGTAATGTCACACACATTAACCTATCTGAAAAAGGTATTGGGCCATCTTAAAGCGTCTTTTTTTTTTTTTTTTTACAAAACTTCTTAAAGTATTTTTATGTTTAAAATGTATTTAAATTAAATGTGGGATGTGAAATTACATAAAAAGTGTAAACGAAATTTGGATTTTAAAGGGTTTTATTTACTATATTTGTCGATAAGTTTATGTTTACGCATTGGTCCCAAAATGCAGGTATGAAATGCATGTCTTTCAGTATTCAGGGTAGCTTTTTAAAATGTTTTGAAATATTTAAAATATAAAAAGTGTTTTGCTTCAATATTTATCCACAACATATTCATTTATTAGGAAATACAATGCATAGCTATTTCACAGCTATTTTGTATCATCGTTACAGGCATAATTTCACTGGGACATAAAAGGCACCGATTTCGTAGAATGGCCCGTGTGTGTGTGTGTGTGTGTGTGTGTGTGTGTGTGTGCGTGCGTGCGTGCGTGTGTGTGTGTGTGTGTGTGTGTGTGTGTGTGTGTGTGGTGTGTGTGTGTGTGTGTGTGTGTGTGTGTGTGTGTGTGCGCGTGCGTGCGTGCGTGCGTGCGTGTGTGTGTGCGTGTGAGTGGCTGAATCCTTCATTGGAATTTCAGAGGGTGAAAGTTTTGTTTATGTGATATTGTGGGTCACCAATGTGATTTGCAAATCTGCCTATGCAGGTGTGTGTGTGTGTGTGTTTGCGTGTGTGTGTATGAGTGGGTGTGTACGTGTGCAGGGATCTACAAAAAAATACACCCGTGGGTGGCTCTATTTTTACCAACTATGCCCTGCAAATGAGCTGGGAAGATGGACCGTGTGTGTGTGCGTGTGTGTGTGCGTGTGCGTGTGCGTGTGCGTGTGTGTGTGTGTGTGTGTGTGTGTGTGTGTGTGTGTGTGTGTGTGTGTTTCAGTTCTGGCGGGCTCATTAACAATTAATGGAGATGATAATGCTTTAATTATGCATCAGCTTTTTATGGCCCTCGCCGCAATGATGAGAGGAGAGGAGGAGAGAGAGAGAGAGAGAGAGAGAGAGAGAGAGAGAGAGAGAGGGAGAGAGGGGGAGACAGAGAGACAGAGCGAGAAAGAGAGAGAGGGGGCAGACAGAGAGAGAGAGAGAAACAGACAGACAGAGAGTGAGAGAAAGAGAGAGGGGGGGACATAGGATAGAGAAGGGACAGAGGAAGATATAGATAGGTAGAAGGGGAGATGAGGGGGAGCTTAGATTTGCTAAAAAGGTGAAAGATTGAGAGATAACGTGAAAAATGATGGCGGTGTAGTGAAAAAATGAGAAAAGCAAGGGAATAGAGAGAGGAGGAGAAGATTAGCTGAAGAGGTCAAGGATAGAGCTAGAATTACGATTAAAAAGTCATGGTGATGCAGTGAAGACAGGAAAGAAGAGGTGGAGGAGGAGGAGAGGAGAGGAGAGGAAAAGAAAGCAGGCTGGGGAAAAAAGGATGAGTGGATAAATGGTGAATGAAGAGAAGAGCCATCACAGATCAAATATTCACTTACCATATGTCTCTCTCTCTCTCTCTTTCTTTTTTATTTCTATCATGTACACACACCCAAACTCACAGACAGTGTTGTCACCACACACACACACACACACACACACACACACACACACACACACACACACACACACACACACACACACACACACACACACACACACACACACACACGCACACACACACACACAAACACTCCCCCCCTTCACACAGACATTTGGTTGTCTGTCTCTCTCTGACCTCCCATCAACACCCCCCCCCCCTCTCGTCCTTACATAACTAAAAGAATACCAAACTGTGTCTGGACTTAATGTACTCTCTAGTCTAATCCATACAGACATCAGAACAGCAATATTTGGTCGACTGGGCCACCGCCAGTAACAGAGCACCTTAGGAAAACGTTTGCATTGATTGGGAACACATTTAGAGAGAGCCCTGCGTACCAGCTAGGCTATTCTCCGTTTTTTTTCCCCTACTGCAACATGGAATTTTGAGTTTCACATGTCCAGCCAGTTGCTGTTGACAGCTTTGACCGGGCCCTGGGGCAAAGTCATCTGAAAGGGGCCCCCTTCTCAATTTCTCCCCCTAGTCCCGAAGAACTGATCCATTGGTCCCCGTCTGTCGGCTTCCCTGCACTAGCACACCCGTATACAATACGTATGCATACACGAACGCATGTACGCACACGTACACACACACACATACACGCACATGCAAGCACGCACTCAAGCACGTATGCATGTACACATGCACGCACACATGCACACACACGTACATACATACACACACATGCACGCACGCATGCAAACACACGCACACATGCATGCACACACACACACACACACACACACACACACACACACACACACACACACACACACACACACACACACACACACACACACACACACACACACACACACACACACACACACACACGCACACACACGTCAGGGCCACACGCACCTGTCCTACAGAACCTTTTAGTACTGTAGCTAAACCCAAAGACATACAAGCAAACATGAAAGGTTGAATCTGTGTTCGTTTGGAGTTGCCTAGCATTGCATTCTGTGTGCGGCTGTGTGTGTCTCCAAGGGAGTTCCTGAAGTTGATTCTGTGAAGTTGAGGTGTGCATACTAGCAGGGCCGCTGACAGCTTTGGTCGGGCCCGGGACAAATTCATCTGAAAGGGCCCCAAACCCAATGCATGAAATGTAAAGAGGACCCAATTCTGGGCCCCCTCTCTACCTGGGCCCGGGACAAAAGGCCCATTCTCCCCCCCGCCAGCTTCCCTACATACCAGTAGCATCAGTCCATCATACTGACTCACAGGGCCCCTGACAGCTTTGATCCGGGAACAAAATAATCTGAAAGTCCCTCCCTCTCAGTACATACAATGTAATGTGGTGGGCCCCCTCGCTGGGCCCGGGACGGCTGACCGTTTGTCCTCGTCTCTTGGTGGGCCTGCTGAACTGTATTTTTCAGTAAGGAGTTGAGTTCTGGGAACTGCCATTCATGTATTGAGTATTCATTCTTGGATAGGTTACACAGCCTTATTCAAACATCGCACACACACACACACACACACTCACACACAGACACACACAAAGGACGACAGGGTTCTTCGTTACATTGTATGTATTAGATTGGGGGGCCCTTTATTTGATTGTGCCTGCATGGCACACAGAGTTCAACGCATTACAGATCCAAATATTGATGGAAATGTGGAATACGGTCTGATCATTCAGGAAATGTAATAATATACAAACTGTATGACATTGAACTTCCTTTAACTTTTTCTAAGAGAGAAAAAAGGGGTGGGTTAACTTGTATCTATGGATAGCCACAGGCTCACCCTCTCTCCCTCACCCTCTCACCATCTCACCCTCACCCACACAGTCAGCCATGGGGCAGTCATGGGTAAGTGGTTAGGGCGTCAGACTTGTATCCCAAAGGTTGCCGGTTCGATTCCCGATCCGCCAGGTTGGTGGGGGGAGTAATTAACCAGTGCTCTCCCCCAACCTCCTCCATGACTGAGGTACCCTGAGCATGGTACCATCCTGTCACACTGCTCCCATTAGGGCGCCATTATTGGCTGACCCCTTTCACGGGTGAGGTATGCATGCAATGTTGTTGTGTGCAGTGTCTCAATGACAGTGGCTGTTGGACTTTCCAAGATGGGCTGTCGGGCTTTCATTTTCATCTCTCTTCCTGTCCACCTCTTCAGCTCCCCTTCCACTTCACACCGTTCTTTATGGAACAGAATAGAACAGAGATTACTAGTGCTCAAAAAGACGATGGTGGTAGCATGAGGTGTGTAGTGCTGATACATAGAGGTCCGATACACATGCTGCAGTTTGACAGTAGTTGTCCAATAAAACGTATTATATTAATATGAAGAGTTCAGATGCAAAACCCCCTGACTCCATTTCTGAAGACCTGCACTTCTATATTTTTAGAGAACCCCGTTGTTGGTTTGGTTTACATTTATATACTTGATAATACATATAAATAGTTATATTACATAAATAAAATAAAGAATATGCAATTTTGATAGCTTTGTATTAAATAAAAATGAATTAAGATTATTTTCTGAAAAGGCACTTAGGGGGTTTTGCATCTGAACTCTTCATATGTATGCACTTGAGAGAGTATCTACAGTATGTCTATAGGCCTACACTTTAGAGTATAGGCTATCTAGAGAGATGTGCTACCATACTAAGATTGCACTGTACACAATAATTATTGCACAATAACACAAGATATTGCACCATTATCAGGTGGAATAGTGTACCTTCAAGTCATCAAGCCATGCGCTCTCACACAGCCGCCTGAGAGTAGTTAGCGCAACTTGCCAACTTACAACTTTGACCTACTGCAACAAGGCATTCAATCTGTTATGATTCATTTCACCAACCTACAGAGTGATGAGGATGATTCATAGACCTCAGTGTTCAGTGTTTACCACTTGAAAGCAACTTTTAGGCCAAAGCTGTAGGAAAGCCCCCCCCCCCCTTTTTTTTATAGGTATGAATGTGTGATGTATTGCATAATTGATGTATGTATTGTCAATCCTTTGTGGGCCTCGAGCCTGCAATACAGTTTATACAGTCAAATAACCACGATTTCCCAAGACACAGTGCTTCCTGCTAAGATTGAGACAGAAATGGACGTAGCGACTAGCGAGAGAGAGAGAGGAAGGAAGACAGAGAGAGAGAGAGAGAGCGAGAACCACCATACCCTATGGGGCCCTGCTCTTTCCTGTTTGCGTTCTGACTGCCAGCTTGTGGCGGTTTGACAGTGGTCAGATGACACACTGTAAGCTGGCTCCGCGTGTCAGCCCTGACATACATATGCTTCCTGTGTGCTTGAGTGAGAGGCATTGGTTCTCCTCATCGCAGCGCTTGAATTCATTTACTAAGCACCGTAGCCATGCAGCAATACAACTTTGAAGGGCCACATGCCACACCAAAAACTATAACGAAAGGAAATATGTTTGTGGATTATTGTTCTATCGATTGATCTATCTATCTAGCCTATCTATCTATCTAGACCAGTGGTCCCCAAACTTTTTTCTCTGGGGGCCACATTATCGTTCCTGATTGTGATCAGGGGCCGAGATCAATCATGTGGGCTGTGTACTAGGCCACTGCCCGTTATAGCCATAATTTCTAGCTCTGCAATCGCCATGACACACTGAAGAAGGGCTCTGCCTGAAACGTTCATAGGCGAATAAACAGAGAAAAATCTGAAGAGTGCTGTCCTTTGCTTCCATCTTTCATAATTTCTAGCACAAAATAGTTCAAATGGTGCCTGTTCAAATGGTGAGATGCAGAGAGGTGGAGGGCCGGTCAAAGGGGCCTGGCGGGCCGCATCCGGCCCCCGGGCCTTAGTTTGGGGACCCCTGATCTAGCCTATGTATCTATCTAGCCTATCTATCTATATATCTCTCTGTCTATCCATCTATCGATCTATCTATCTGGAGCTTTTTGTTATCTTTACCCTCGGCTCTGTTATGATGTCTATTGCTTATCTTATCTTATCTTATCTTATCTTATCTTATCTTATCTTATCTTATCTTATCTTATCTTATCTTATCTCTCTGTCTTTCTGTCTGTCTGTCTGTCTGTCTGCCTGCCTGTCTGTCTGTCTGCCTGTGTCTGACTGCCTGTCTGCCGACCTGCTTGCCCACCTGTCTGTCTATCTGTCTGCTTGTCTGCCTGTTGCTCAGTTTTGACACCCTGTCTTGTCTTGTCTTGTCTTGTATGTCTGTCTGTCTGTCTGTCTGTCTGTTTTGACAGCCTGTCTTGTCTTGTCTGTCTGTGTGCCTGTCTGTCTGTTTGTCTGTCTGTCTGCCTGTCTTGTCAGTCTGACTGGCTGTCTGGCTGGCTGTTCTGACAGCCTGTCTTGTCTTGTCTGTCTGTGTGCCTGTCTGTCTGCCTGTCTTGTCTGTCTGTCTGGCTGGCTGGCTGGCTGGCTGTTCTGACAGCCTGTCTTGTATGTTTGTCTGTCTGGCTTGTTCTCTGCACAGCAAGAGTAAAAGTTATTCACACCTGCATCAAGCAATCAAGATACTGAACACTCAACTCACTCTCCCTTCACTGTCAGCCTCTAGCCAGCCAGGCCACTGACAACGCTCCCCCCCTCATCCCCACCACCATATCTGCGACTGAACATTCCACCTGCACTACTACATCTGTGACTGAACTTTCAACCTGCACTAACTCAAAACATACACATGCACACACACACACACACACACACACACACACACACACACACACACACACACACACACACACACACACACACACACACACACACACACACACACACACACACACACACACACACACACACACACACACACACAAGCACACTGCACTTTCTGCACTAAACCCAAACATACACACACTGACACACAACTCATACTCACACACATACACACACACACACACACACACACACACACATACACAGGTACACACACACAGACGCACACCGCACTTTCT
>NC_085877.1:29074764-29084764 GCF_034702125.1 Engraulis encrasicolus | reverse complement strand
GGAGAGAGAGAAGAGGAGAGGGGGTGAGGTAGAGGGAGGGAGAGAGAAGAGAAGGGGTGAGGTAGAGGGAGGGAGAGAGAAGAGAAGAGGGGTGAGATAGAGGGAGGGAGAGAGAAGAGAAGAGGGGTGAGGTAGAGGGAGGGAGAGAGAAGAGAAGAAGGGGTGAGGTAGAGGGGGGAGAGAGAAGAGGAGAGGAGAGGGGTGAGGTAGAGGGGGGAAGAGAAGAGAAGAGGAGAGGGGTGAGGTAGAGGGAGAGAGGGTGTGTGAGTGGCAAATGGAAGGTGAAGAGGTGGGACGGGGACGGGTGGTGCATGGGCATGTGCATGTGCATCTATAGGAGCAAGAAAGGGAGGGAACGAGGGAGAGGGTGAATGTGTGTGTGCGAGAGAGGGTGGAATGGAATCAGCGAGAAGAGGAGAGGATGAGAGAGAAGAGGAGAGGGAGAGACAAGAGAAGGTGGGAGAAGAAGGCAAGGGTGAGAGAAGAGGAGAGGGTGAGAGCGAGGGAGAGGGTGACAAAAGAGGAGAGTGTAAGAGAAGAGGAGAGGGAGAGAGAAGAGGAGAGGGTGAGAGCGAGGGAGAGGGAGAGAGAAGAGGAGAGGGTGAGCGCAAAGGAGAGGCTGAACGCAAGGGAGAGGGTGATAGAAGAGGAGAGGGTAAGAGACGAGGAGAGGGTGGGGAAAGAGGGAGAGGGCGAGAGAGAAGAAGGGATATGTGAGAGAGGGAGAGAGTGCATATGTGAGAAAGGGCCATGGGAGGGAGGTTGGGTAGGTGGTTGGGCTGTTTTCGGATGACCCTCTGGAGATTAGTAAAACAAAATGTGTGCCTCAATGCAGTTATTTTGATTGGGGAGGTGGAGGAAAGTAATTCTAAATGTAATCTAGGATAGCACCTGACAAAAAGATATTGCAAATCAAATTTGGACATTGGACCTCAAAAAGTACAGATGTAAAGGACGAGGAGAGAAGAGGAGAGTGTATGTGAGGGAGGGGGGAAGAGTAAGAGAGGGAAGAGGAGGAGATGGGGGTTAAGGGAAATGGGGAGAGAGAGAGAGAGAGAGAGAGAGAGAGAGAGAGGGGGGGGGGATGGGAGGGGAAAGGTAGAGGGAGAGAGAGAGAGAGAGAGAGAGAGAGAGGGGGGGGGGATGGGAGGGGAAAGGTAGAGGGAGAGAGGCAGATAGAGCAGAGAGAGAGAGAGAGAGAGAGAGAGAGGGAGGAGGGGGTGGCGTGATTCCAAAGGGTGATTTGGGTTGACCCCTGAGGCCAGGCTGCAGTAGAGACCCAGACAGGTCAAAGGTCAAACTCAGACTGAGACTGTGGGAAGGAGGAGAAGAGGAAGAAGAAAGGAGAGGGAGAAAGGGGAGAGAGGAGGGCAGAGAAAAGGAGAAGAAGAAGAATGGGGAGAGGAGGGTGGAGAAGAGGAGATGAGGAGGAAGAGTAGGAGGAGGAGATGAGAAAGCGGAGGAGAAGGAGGAGAATGGGGAAGGAGGAAAAGAAGAAAGAGAGAGAGGGAGAAGAAGGGGGAGAAAGGAGGGTGGAGAGGAGGAGATGAGAAAAAGGAGGAGGAGTATGAGGAGAAGGTGGGAAGGGGAAGAAGGAGGAGGAGATGAGAAAAAAGGAGGAGGAGGAGGAGGAGGAGGAGGAGGAGGAGGAGAATGTGGGAAGGGGAAGAAGGAGCAGGAGAACACAGAGGAGGATCAGGAGGAGTAAAGGAGGAAGGGAGAGAGGGGTGGAAGAGAAGCAGGAGGAGGAGGGGAGGCAGGAGTAGGAGAGAGAGTAGATGTGAAGGATGAGGGGCAAGGGCCCCGGAATGAGTTTGAAAATGCTAGTGCCTTTTTTTCTTCATTCTTTTTAACAATGCTACTGATGCTGCATTCCACTCATTTGTTTGCAGTAAACGTTGATAAAGCCTTATTTAGGGGGGCACTGTGGCGCAGCGCGCTAAGCCCCCCACATTTGGGCTTGCATGCCCACCCACGGGGACCCCGGCCGGGGTCATTTCCCGATCCTCCCCTGCATGTCTCTCTGTCCCTTTCGCTTCCTGTCACCGTCTTCGACTGTCCTGTCAAAATAAAGGCATAAAAGCCCCTAAAAAATATATTTAAAAAAAGATAAAGCCTCATTTAGGGAGGCCAAAAGTGGAGCTGCAAGTGCAACTCTGCATACCCCCTTTTCCCGCAACTATGTAAAGAGGAGGAGAGGAGAAGGAGAGAGGTGGAAGGACTCCCCAAGTGTAGAATTAACAAGGTAACATGACCCATGTAGAGGGAGAGAGAGGAGGTGGAGCGGGAGACTATATTTTCCTCACTCTCTCTTTCCACTGGTGCCTCATTCTTTTCCTGCCTTTCTCTCCGTGCATTTCTGTCCCTCTCTCACACTCTCCATCCTTTCTTGTATGCATCCCACCTTTCTGTGTGTTTCATTCTCTCTCTCTCTCTCTCTCCATTTAATTCCATCTCACTCTCTTCTTATTGGTCTGCCTTTCTCTCTGTTTTTCCTTCTCTTTCACTCTGTCTCTCCATCTCTCCCTGCCTTCCCCCCTCCCTCTTTGTCTTCCCTCCTCTCTGCCTCCCTCACTCCGTCGGCACCTCCTCTCTCTCTCTCTATGTCGTCTTTCCCTCTCTCTGTCTCTCCCACTCTATTCTCCCTTCTTCATATTTTTTCTCGCCCTCTCTGCCTGTATCTTTATCCTGATTTGAATTCAAAGTCCTAAAGGGAGAGAGGGAGAGAGAGAGAGAGAGAGAGAGAGAGAGAGAGAGAGAGAGAGAGAGAGAGAGAGAGAGAGAGGAAGAGAAAGAATGACTGGGGGGGGCGCACTTTTTTAGATGCTGAGATACACAAACAACTGGTGTCACTGGGTCAGCCAGATGTAGCGAGAACTTACTTAATACAGAGTGCTGCGTTTCCTGTGATTTTCTTCATCTCATCTTCAGTGTGTGTGTGTGTGTGTGTGTGTGTGTGTGTGTGTGTGTGTGTGTGTGTGTGTGTGTGTGTGTGTGTGTACACTATGAATCTGCCAACACCAGAAGTCATCCACACAAGTTAGAGGAAGCTCTTTAAATGTGCAATGAATGAAGAAAAAACGCACACAAAAAAACACAACATTGATGTACTAACACTTCCTAGAATAGAACAAAACATCAGAATCCGCGGAAAACGATTTATCTGACAAGCCACTGGCATGAGTGATAAAAAAGCTATCTCACTCTGCCAAAGCCTGGAAACATGTTGGTAAAGATCATCTCGCCAGGGAGACATTTTGCCTCTTGAAACGGAATACCTACTGTGAACTCTCTGTCGGCTCTTAGCGATTTTTTCCACACGCAGGGACTTGTTCTTATGATGCACGCGCATGCCCGCGCAGCAGGCAGGCACCCCGCCACGATTGCAGGTGCAGAATGTGGAGAACTTATCCGCGCGCTCTCATATCATGAGATGTCGCGCGTACACGACTGGAGGATACACGGACGCTGTCCGCGCAGTTATATTCGTCGTTGCGCTTGGGAGGCCAGCGGGACCTATCTGTTGCGGATGTTCAAGGGTCTCCGGTTTCCCGTGTTTCAGCGCATGAACAGGTCGTCGGGGGTTTCTCTCCTCGTCTTCCTTCCGTCGCGAGGGGGAGGGGTAGGCTTCAAACGGGCATAAGAGGAGAGAGAGACGGAGGGAGAGGGTCGGATCCAGTTTAAACTAGTTTTGGTACAATGCGCCTCTGAGTATTGAAATCAACACATGGCCACTGCCAAGAATGCACCCCCCCCTCCCAAGACGATGGCGATTGTGTCGCATGCGTAATCACTTTAATTTGTATCAAATATTCAGCTGAGTGCTCACATCATGACCTAAGATAACAGTTAACTGACTGACGCAGCAGCCTACAAGACACTTAAACACATGGGCGACACCTAAAACAGACCGTAGCCTAGCCATTGTTCTCCATCCAATGCCGGTGGAGGCTGGACAGTGGGAGGATGGGAGAGCAGGAATTCGAGAGCTCCCTACAACCTCTAATTTTACAACTCAGTAGGGGGGAGCGGTTGTCAGAGATGGAGTCGTCAAAAAAGGGCGTGCTGAGTGCGTTGTCAGAGGCAGGCGAGGCGAACCACGCCGTGTTTGACAGGATGCCGAGAGAGAGAGAGAGCGAGAGAGAGAGAGAGAGAGAGAGAGAGAGAGAGAGAGAGAGAGAGAGAGAGAGAGAGAGAGAGAGAGGGCGGGTTAGGTGAGGGAACAGTTTTTGCTGTTGCTTGCCTGTTCCACCCGAGACGGCACTGCACTGCAGCAATGCTGTCACTCGCGGCAATGGTCTCGCCTAAAGAGCATACACCGCTCAAAACAAAAAGTAGCACCCACCGCCACCCCACAAACACAGAGACAGATTATCGCGCGGGGCATCCTTTAATCGCAGACTGCCATTCGAGCCACGTTCCCGCGCTTAGAGCATCCTCCTCTGTTCTGTCCTCAAACGCCCACCGCTCTCTATTCTATTCAACCACTTGTGTAGTAGGTCATCAGCAAATGTGTGCCGGTTAATGACGGAGAAAGCCGGCGTCTGCTACTGTGACATGCGACTGACGGTTCCCGGCATGGAGTGTGCGTCAAATCGACTCGCCCCCCTCTCATCTCTTCTCTGAAAGCTGGACGCAGTCACTCACTCAGCCCCCATCACCTCCACAAACCACCTCACCAGCCGCTGCAAGTGCACCCCTCCACACCCCAAAGTTAGACATACCTCCCCCAACGCACACATGTGAGGAATTTCGCCGGCTGACTATAGGCTAAAGAGAGGGGGACGTGTGTGTTTTTTGTGAAGAAGAAAAAACCCGGCATAGTCCTGCGTGCGTGAAAGGGAGAGAAAGGCACAGGATAATGAAAAAAGAGAGATGTCAGGGTGTTTCTCTCTGTGGGTGCCTCTCTCCTCTCCTCCTCTCCCGTTCGTCACGTGGTGTGGGGAGCCGGCCAATCTGCAAAATGCAGCATCCCAGCCCCAACCCCAGAATCTGAATGCGGCCCGCACCACCTCGTTTATATACGGCTTCAAATTCACCAGCAAGACTTGGTCGCACAGCAGAGCTCAGGGTTGCAGCAGAGCATCTGCTCTTTTCTCCCCTCCTTTTTTCTCCATAACAACAAAAAGCATCTTCCATCACCACCACCACCGCCACCACCCCTCCTCCCATCTTTTTTCAATCTCTTGTGTGTTTTCTTCTTCTTTTCATCTTCTTTTTTTTCTTCGCCGATTCCGTTTCATTTGAGGCCACTTGCATGCATTGTACGTCTCCTAAAATGGTTTGCGAGACTAAAATAGTTGCGGATGAGCACGATGCCACCATACCCGGGACCAAAAAAGAGTCGATCATTGTTTCCTCTTCTCAAATGTGGACTTCCACGCCTTTGCCGGCTGAGGCTGCCACTGCCGCCGCTGACACGGTAGTGGAGAGTGCCGGCGAAGTGGAGAGCAAGGAGCCGCCTGGAAGAGGGCAAGACAAGGTGTTCATTCGGGAGTTTGAGCTTGCCGACCATGGCGAAGTTAGGCGCATCTTCTGCGAGGGCATCATGGAGCGGATCCCCAACTCTGCCTTCCGCGGGCTCCGGCAACAGCCACAGACCCAGTTTCTCTACGCCATGCTGACACGTAAGTCCAAAATGCACCGGTTGCCTTTCTCTTCACTCGTCACTGTGTGGTACTGCAGAACACATACGTGTCTGCTTTAATCCCAACAAATCGTTAATATGAAAATGTGGTGTAGTGTAAAAACTGTGTCATTTTTATTTTTATTTATTATTTATTTTGACGCATCATTTTGCGCCTTTGCCCGTATGCGGTTTTGCACAGACCAGCAACCAGTCCAGAAGGTTGGATGACTGGCTGGGTTATCACTGTTGATCTGTGATGGTTGTTAGACTTACAGCCGGTGCCAACGCATCAAGCAGTGTTGTGCTCAAAAATCACCACACCATAACGGAAAAGAAAGCTTTTGCCGGTAGGCCGGCAGTGTGTGACTGTGCGCGCATGTGTTCAGTCGTGCCGGTATATGCTAGTATGCTTGCGTGGGCTGCGACTCATGCGGGAATGAATGAACGTGTGCGTGCGTGTGTGTGTGTGTGTTCGACGTGACGAATGAGAGATGGGGGTTGAAAGCATGTACCCTCCCCCAAGTGTGAGCGATCGTTTCTGCTGAAATAGGCATAGGCTACCTTTATTTTTTTTTTTTTAAATATGCAGCGTTTCACTTTCACAAACCTGAAACCAGTAAACAGATGGCGGCAGTATTAGAAGTTACCATGTCAAGACTTCCACATTTCTCTTATAATGCCTTAAGACCGGTCTGCATCTTGGCTTTGTTTCAGTTGAGAGACACCCCTCCCTTTCCTTATGCACACCCAACGATGAATTAACGGCCCACCGAAGGTCCGGTTTAGGCCACTCTTGGTCTTTGGTCTCTGAGATAAAGCTCCACGTCCACATTGTCAGACCAATAACTAAAACCTTTCGCATCCCAGGTCAAATGTTAAGCTCCTTAAATCTTTCGCATGGTGTTGCAAGTGATCCAAGGACTGGTCGCACCATGCCGGTCCATCAGCAATCAACCTGCAGGACTACAGGGGTGGGCAGGGTATCGTTAAACTTTAACCAGACGCTTTAAAAACGGTTGCAAACTACACAGTCGTGTGGCTAATGATGTTGCTCCGTGAGTGAGTTGGTGAGTGATTTTTATGGGCCGTGTTTACAACGCATGCCATATCGTGGTGCAGCCAAGTGTGAAGATTGCATGTCTTGTTGGAAACCTCCGCGCGCGCTGCCCCACTACACCGCCCGGCTCCCGCTCGTTATGGATCGAGTTTGCAGGGGCGCCCCCTAGCGTTGGAATGAAACACAAACAACCCCATGCAGGACAGTGAAGGAATCGGCACCCTCATTTCTCTCAACCTGCGCAAGTTGCGGACACTTCAAACCTCATCAGGCTACGTAGGCTACCATGAATAGGCTATCATCTCACATGGCTGTAATGACTGTGTCAAAAATGACTTAGCCTAATGACTGTAAACAGAGTTGCTACCGGTTGGTTAGTGGAATGAACACTGGGACCGAGCTACCATGGCACCGATACTTGTATGCATGCAAAGGTCCACAAGGAGATGTATTGTCTTTTTATTTCAATTGATTGGGGCGCTGAATAATGTGCGTCAATAGGGTCCAGAATTGTGGTTATTTAGGCCCATGACCGTGCCTCTGCTATTTGTATCCAAAGGTGCATGGCCGAAGTAAAAGTAGGCCTAGATGTAAAAAAGCAAAACCTGCCATAGCTTCCCTCCAACACAACTTCACAGAGTAACTGTTCTACGGTTAGAGCAATGTACCTGATTTTGTGCTGGGTGGATCAAGTTGGGGGTTTTCTTTTTAGGTTTTTAGTCTTAGTTCATTTATTTAGGTTTAGTTTAGTTTTTTTTCTGTAACTTCTAGCCAACTCATTAGGTACAGTGCAATAACTGGTGTAACCGCTACGTAATAACGTGTTGTACTTAGGCCTACACTTTAAACTTACTTCTACTTGCTACTTTTTACAAACACCCTACTTTTATTTCGCCCATCTCTGTCTGTATAACTCTTGTTCTTCTCTCTTTCCCCTATCCAAAATTGAAGCCACCACTGACGGCAAAGGCCAAAGAGCAGGAATGAATACAGAGCCTAGTGTGTGTCACAGATTCTCAGGAAATCAGGAATTCCTGCTGAATCGGGAGATCACATGTATGATTGATGATACCTTTGCATCCTGCACTCCTCCTGTCCGTGTCTCTTGTGCTGTGCTCATCTCTTTCCTCCTTCCCTTTCCCACTGAAATAAAGACCTACTCATTGACAAAAAAAAGACATGATGATTTGTTTCTCTGTGTCCATAAACAGGTGTAACGCACACCTCACTTCACCTCTCTGTCTTCTCTCTTTATAGGTGTACATTGACATTGAAGAATGTACATTTAAATAGTAACTTCCTCCCTTTTGCTGTTTCTTGATTTTAGTCTCAGTGGGACTCTTTACTGGTAAGATAAACGTTAAATGAGCAAAAAAACCCTCCCTCTTTTGCCATCATCTCGAGAAAATATTTTCCAGAGAGCCAATCACAACTTCTTATTGCCTTTTTCAGCAACACTGCTCTTTAACAATGACATTATCATTGGGCAGTCATGGCCACGCGACTAGGGCGTCAGACTCGTAACCCAAAGTTTGCCGGCATAACTCTTGACCCGTCGGGTTGGTGGGGGGAGTAATTAACCAGTGCTCTCCTACATTCTCCTCCCTGTCTCCATCCCGTCGCACTGCTCCTTGGAGTGCTGTTTGGGGTTGCCCCCTCTCTCCCTTGTCTCCTTGCTACTAATCATGTCTTACACACAGTGACCCAGTCCCTTTCACTCACCTCTCTCCTGTCTCTCATTATTCACAGCTCATAGTCCCTGCGTGTTGCTCACCTCACCTCACCTCAACTCAGCTCAGCTCTCCTTTCCTTACTGGGCCTACTAGTCATGTGCCACATGATGACCAAGTCACTTCCACTGACGTTGGCCCATAATGCACGCCGTACCATCTGAGGCACGCTGTAATAGTCATTGAAAGGTTCATTACCATATTATTACTCTACTATGACACAACACAGGACCGTTAGTAATGCGCTATGACTCTGTCATTGCCAATCTGGTAACAACAAATGTATAACGTTGTGTTTTGACGTGTTAACCATTCTCTCCCTTGTCAACTGATTACCTGGCCTGGAGAGGGATTGGGTTGGGTATTGCAATGACCCTGTCTGTCTGTCTGTCTGTCTGTCTGTCTGTCTGTCTGTCTGTCTGTCTGTCTGTCTGTCTGTTGGTCTGTCTGTCCAATACTTGGTGACCTGTCTGATTGTTCTTGTTATTATTATAGCTGTTCATGTCCAATACTTGGTGACCAAGTACCTACTGTACCTGCTGCTGTCATGTCCTCTAAAGTTTTATTTATCTGTTTTACTTTGTTGTTTTTGTTCCATTGTATTTTTAATTGTTATATTTATTTATTACTATGTTTTATTGTCATACACTCCTAAGTTCCTTTCATGAGCATTGAGCAATGAAACGTTTTGAGCTCAAATAAGTCCCCAAAAGAAAAAAGAAGTAAAAGAAGTTAGAAAAGTTAGACAAATTGTCTTTCTGTTTTTAAGCAGAAGAGATGTGGAGGAGAATCCCGTGCCATGTCTCTGGGTAGTCTATGGCATTTCAAGGCAGTCTAGCGATCTAATTAGGTGTTGTTCACCCAGGTCCATTTCAAGGTATTGGGGGCCCTAGGGAAAGAGGGACTTGGGACCCCTTTCTTCTTTTCAGACGATTGAGAACACAACCTCCTTGGCAGAGGTAATCATTAACAGGGGGCCCCCTTTTCATCTGGGAGCGTTAGCTGGGCAATTGCCTAGTTTGCTTGCGATGTTTGTGTGGGGCCTGTGCTCACCTCCCTCTCTCCTCCTTGTGTGCTTGTTATCGTAACTAGTCATGTGCTACATGGTGACCAAGTCCCTGCCGCTGACCTGCTGTACCCCGTTTCTCCTGATGGGGGCGCGTTACTACTACAGCCGCCGCGTCATCCTGGGCTACCTGGACTGCGCCCTGCACACTGACATGGAGGACATTCAGGCCTTCTACATGAAGCCCACAGGTGAGCACGCACGCACACATGCGCGCGCACGCACACACGCATGCGCACATGCACGCACACACGCATGCGCACATGCACATACACACACACACACACACACACACACCAACATTGAGGACACACAGGCCTTCTACATGAAGCCCACAGCACAGGTGAGCACGCACGCACACACGTGCACATGCACACACGCATTTACGCATGCGCACATGCGCATACACACAACGACATGTAGTACATACAGGCCTTCTACATGAAGCCCACAGGTGAGCAGCACGCACACACACACAATTACACACGCACGCACGCACGCACGCACACACATGCATG